>NC_051233.1:22036738-22336738 GCF_015220715.1 Pygocentrus nattereri
CAACCCGAGAATTTTCCTTTTTGAGACCCAGCCAATGCACAACATTGCATTATGAGTGACGCCATAATGTTAACCAGGACCTGGTTGTGTTTAAAGTATCTTATTCATTGTTGAAACATGACTATTAGAGCTAGACCTTCAATTTGGGCCATAAATCTCAAAACCCCAATGTGAAAACATGACCAAAAACCCACCTCTATGATAGTGCTAATTTCTAGTATCCCTATGGATAGATTGGTAGCACTCAGCGATTTGCATTACCATCATAGTTCGAGATTAAACACAGACATTTGAAGATAAAAAATTCCATGTTTCACTTGAAGTTTGTGATAGACATATTAGCATAGATTTTATCTTGTAGCAGTTTCGCAGTGACTCTTTGAGTAGAGAGGTCAGGTATAGAGCTGCTGCTGTTTTCCATTTCTAATAACTCACTGACTCAGCTCTTATTCACAGTTATTGATGTATATAGGACTTCCAGAAGGCCTAGATTGATGTTTTTGCTCATTAAATTGGTTCAACACATCAGAAATAAAAGCACGATTGGTTGATTCCTCTGTCATTTAATAATTAATGCTGACGTCTTAGCTCTTGGAAGTCCTGAACAATAAAGGAGCTCACTTATCTATATCTACCTAGATATAACAGATGATTCCTGATTGGCCAAATTTCCACTGAGTTTTTAAGAATTTAGCCCTTTGGATGTTTGTATCCAAAATTTAACAATGAAACAAGGTTATTACTGTAATGCTTTCAAAGTTCAAGTACAGACATGATTCGGTTATAAAGAGTAACAAAAATTCACAGACATATATTTTTTTTGTTATGGATATTTCTTCTACCTGTAAAGCTGTCTCTGATTTTCTGATCTTATTTAGATTCAAGAGAGAGAAAGGAAATTTTGCCATCCAATAATGCAGATCTTAGCATACAAATCATCATAATCAGTACTTTATACATCCATTTTTAATATGTATTATGAAAATGCCATCTGCCTTTTACATTGTGTAAACATTTAATAATGAATGGACCAATAAAAATGGCCCAAATACTTTAAATAAAATCTTGTCAAATACATTTTGTGCTTTGGTACAAAGTTTTATTGTGACAAAAACACAAAGACATTAAGCGAAGGACAACAAATAATACCAATTTTTATGAAAATACGTAGTCATTGTTTATGCATGGTTTACACACTGCACCGCTTTCTCTGATTGGCTGCTGGTCATGTTTGGGTCTATTCCCCACCTTGTTCCACTCCGTTGCCTTTAAAGCACTTTGCTAGTCAGCGGCTTTGTTAAGGCTAGACATCATTAAGTTCCAGCGTGTGTTACCTGCAAGGCATGTTAGCTCATTTCATTATATGTGTGTGTGTGTGTGTGTGTGTGTGTGTGTGTGTGTGTGTGTGTGTGTGTGAGTCAGAGTGAGTGAGTTTGGGAGGTGATTTCAAAAGCTCATATGAAAAGATAGAAAGGTCATTCCTGAATCTTTGATAAAATCCTCAACAAAATGATTCATCCGTCCGTTTTTTAAGGAGAAGGGAAGAGTTGAAGGAGGGAGCGAATTCTCGCCTTCTCTGATCTCTGCCATCGCCATTTACATTATTGATAAAAGTCAACATCCATTAATCACTTTGAAATGAGATAAGATGCCGCTCTCAGGAAAGGCTGATAAGGGAGGGCACGTATAAGCTGGCTAAGAAGTGACCGTGTGTGTGTTATTGTGTGTTTTTGGACACTTTCAGGACAGAAACAGGGCCAATCTATAATGTCTGGCAGTGTTGTAATTGATGTCATTAGAGGCGAGACTAACTCAAGACTAAGACTGTGCAGTAGTCAAGGTTGAGATAAGACAAAACTCCTTATTGTTCAGTCTGTACACTCATCAATCTAAGTAATGCACCTGTGCAGTCAAATAAGACCAGGCACCTATGTGCTTAAATAGGGCGAGACCTATAAAAACAAAACACTTTCAGTATACCAGTCATGTAATGACCAGTCATGTACACCAGTCATGTACTAAAATAAGAGAAAAGGTGCCACTCTTGGCTTTTTGGAAGTCCTGGAGACTCACTGACTGTGAGTTGGAGTGGTAGCCTGACCAACGTATTTTCGGTCAGATGTTAGAAATGGAAAACAGAAGCAGCCCCAGGCCTATGTCAGCACTATGTCTACTAGAATCCCATAGATGTGCAAGAAATGAGCATTATAGCAGGTAACTTATTATATATATATATATATATATATATATATATATATATATATATATATATATATTGCCTGAACTAGAAAATAGTCACAGTTAAATACTGATAATACATTTGAATATAAAAGTTGAAAAACACATTTTGTTGATCTTCCAAGTGAAAATAACCTTATTTGTACAGGCCATATTTTATCTTTAACTTTTTACATTATTTTAATTTCAGTAAATAAACTTGAATTGTGCATTAAAATGTGCAGAAGATGTTCTCTGTTGGGAACCTATTTTCACTTAGAAAATCAACAAGAAAAACTTTTGCATGCGGCTGTATGGGAAGTGTAATTCTATGTAGTCACTTGCATATTGTGACTTTCAAGCAAAACCTAGCATTTGATTTTTTTTGTTTGTTTTGTTTTTTACATAAATTGAAAACACTAGCTGGCCTTTAAATCGTATAAACATTTCATTATGAAATGATCAACAGAAACGATCAAGAATTGCTTGGAACAATAATCTCCTTGTGAAAAGCTACCATTTCGAGGTACAAGGTTTTTGTCAGACAGTAACAAAACATAGTAGATTTGAAATGTGAACTATATGGCCAAAAGTATGTCTACACCCCATATTTTGAACTCGGGTGTTTTGGCTATCAGCTGTATAAAATCAACCACATAGCCATGCAATTTTCATAGACCCACACTTACAGTAGAACTGGGTCTCACTGAAGAGCTATGTGAGTTTAAATGTGGACTGTCATATGATGCCATCTTTGCTGCAAGTCAGTCCATGAAATTTCTGCCCTGCTAGATCTGCCCCGAGTCAGCTGTCAGTTGTAAGTGCTATTCTTGTAGTGTCTAGGAGCAATAACAGCTTAGTCATGACCTGGAAAACCATGAAAACACAAGAGCCACCAAGTGTTGAAGAACATAGCACAAAATTCCAGAGTGCCTCCGGCAGCAACATCAACACAAGAACTTAAAATCAGGAGCTTTATGAAATGGGTGTCTTTGGGCATGCAACTGCATACAAACCTAAGATCACTATGCAAAATGCCAAGTGTTGGCTGGAGTAGTGTAAAGCATGTGGAGCAGTGTACTCTGGAGTGATGAATCACTCTGGAGTGATGAATCTGGAGTGATGAATCACACTTCACTATTTAGCCGTTTGATGGATGAATCTGGATTTAGAAGATGCCATGTGAACACTACCAGCTCCATATTAATGTCCATGCTTTTGAAATGGGATGTCTAACAAGCTCATATACAACCCCAATTCCAGTGAAGTTGGGACGTTGTGTAAAACATAAATAAAAACAGAATACGATGATTTGCAAATCCTTTTCAACCTATATTCAATTGAATACACTACAAGACAAGATATTTAATGTTCAAACGGATAAACTTTATTGTTTTTTGCAAATATTCACTCATTTTGAATTTGATGCCTGCAACACGTTCCAAAGAAGTTGGGACAGTGGCATCTTTACCACTGTGAAAAGTTTGCCACTTTTCCTTTTAACACTCAATAAGTGTTTCGGAACTGAGGACACTAATTGTTGAAGCTTTGTACGTGGAATTCTTTCCCATTCTTGCTTGATGTACAACTTCAGTTGCTCAACAGTCCGGGGTCTCTGTTGTATGCAAGGTACCTGTATGTACCTTTCAGCATTAATGGTGCGTTCACAGATGTGCAAGTTACCCATGCCATGGACACTAACACACCCCCATACCATCAGAGATGCTGGCTTTTGAACTTTGCGCTGATAACAATCCAGACAGACCTTTTCCTCTTTGGCCCGGAGGACACGACGTCCATGATTTCCAAAAACAATTTGAAATGTGGACTCGTCAGACCACAGGACACTTTTCCACTTTGCATCAGTCCATCTCAGATGAGCTCGGGCCCAGAGAAGCCGGCGGTGTTTCTGGGTGTTGTTGATATGTGGCTTTCGCTTTTTATAGCAGAGTTTTAACTTGCACTTATAGATGGAGCAACAAACTGTGTTCACTGACAGTGGTTTTCTGAAGTGTTCCTGAGCCCATGTGGTAATATCCGTTACAGAATGATGTGGGTTTTTAATGCAGTGCCGCCTGAGGGGTCGAAGGTCACAGGCATTCAATGTTGGTTTTCTGCCTTGCTGCTTACTTGCAGAGATTTCTCCAGATTCTCTGAATCTTTTGATGATATTATGGACTGTAGATGATGAAATCCCTAAATTCCTTTCAACTGCACATTGAGAAACATTGTTCTTAAACTGTTGGACTATTTGCTCATGCAGTTGTTCACAAAGTGGTGAACCTCACCCCGTCTTTGCTTGTGAATGACTGAGCCTTTCAGGGATGCTCCCTTTATACCCAATCATGACACTCACATGTTTCCAGTTAACCAGTTCACCTGTGGAATGTTCCAAACAGGTGTTTTTTGAGCATTCCTCAACTTTCCCAGTCGTTTGTTGCCCCTGTCCCAACTGCTTTGGAACGTGTTGTGGGCATCAAATTCAAAATGAGTGAATATTTGCAAAAAACAACAAAGTTTATCCGTTTGAACATTAAATATCTTGTCTTTGTAGTGTATTCAATTGAATATAGGTTGATCATCGTATTCTGTTTTTATTTGTTTTACATAACGTCCCAATTTCACTGGAATTGGGGTTGTAGGTGTAATGGTCAGGTGTCCTCATACTTTTGGCCATATAGTGTATGTAAAAAAAATAAATAAATAAATAGACAGTAAAGAATGTACAAAGAAAGCAGGTCAGCATCACAGTTATTTAATACATGTATCCTTCTTTCTCTCCTTGCCCGTTGTTTTTCCTGTGTGTGTGTGTGTGTGTGTGTGTGTGTGTGTGTGTGTGTGTGTGTGTGTGTGTGTGTGTGTGTACGTTCCCTATAGGCGACTCCCTGTTGAAACACAATGGGATGAAGTTCACCACCAAGGACAGAGACAACGACCATTCAGAAAACAACTGTGCTTCATTCTACCACGGAGCCTGGTGGTACCGCAACTGCCACACTTCAAACCTGAATGGTCAGTACCTGCGCGGTCAGCACACCTCCTACGCTGACGGCATCGAGTGGTCATCCTGGACTGGCTGGCAGTACTCGCTCAAGTTCACGGAAATGAAGATACGGCCAACGCGTGAGGAAAGAGAGAGCAAGTGATGTCACTAAGAATGAGTGTGTAAAAATTCAGAGGGGGGGGGGTGAAACTAGAAAAAACATCTTAAAAATGGAAAAAGAAACTGGTGATAACTAAAACTGACAGTGACTTTTTTTGGCTGGTTGAGGAACGAGAGAGATCCTATTTTTTGTTTTTTTGCTTCTTATTTTGGGCCACAGTAGAAAGGTCACAGTTGTATGCACATGTTAAACTCCACTGTAGGAAAGCTCTCCATCCAGCAATTGATTGGTCAAGCAAGTGAAGCCACCGACAACTAACATGAAGCAACCCAGAGAGGATAACAGTAGGAAAATGGGGAGAAAGATGAAAAAATTCATGTTGAAACATGTCGATTACCATTACTGACAGTGACGTCTCGCAGTTTCCTGGTTGACAAGGGATCCTGTTGGTTACATTTTGCTTCTTGTTTTTGACCTCAACCGAAAAAGTCACAAGGGTACGCATATGTGTAATTTCACCTACATTATGAAAAATACGCTCTTATCAATTGACTGAGGAGCAAAAATGGACCGGCTTCCATCTGACTGGCCAGACTGCATCAGGCCATGGACAAGGAATCTTGATTTATTCCCAAGACATTTGAAACAGGAGCATATTAAACTGAGTTATCCCCAAATATATCAGTATCACAGGGTACCGATAACGTGGTCACCTGGAAAATTTCTTTGACAAAATGCTATTTAACAGCAAAACCTTTCTGTTTTTCTGTGACAGTTTGTCTTCATGTTGCCGTCTAGTAACCGAAGAGCACATGGAGCAACTGCAAAATCCCTTCGAAATGGGACAAAGCTTAAAAAAACAGATACATACACACATACAGTCAGAGAGAGAAAGAGGTGACAAAAGAGGATGGATGGAGGACGGGAAAGAGGGAAGAGAAGCTAGAAAAGTCTTTGTCTCCCAAGAGCGCCGAAGCACAAAAGATCGCTCTGCACTGGTAAGGCGGGAGACGCTTTGAACAGCTGAGATCTTCACACCACAATTCTTCTGGGAGTCCTGCGTCAGAACAGACTATAGTCTGAAAAAGGGAATGGATAAATGGGTGAAGAAAAAGGGCGTAAAGAGAAAGGAGACTCAAAGAAAAGATGATAGCATAGAGCAACAGAAAAGAGCCAGACGAGGAGGCTGAGGCACTGCTGACGGAGTTTATCAAAGGGGAGCGGGTTGATCCGTTTGACAGGCCATTAGCAGACATAGTGGCTAGTTTGTCTGATCACCACTACTAACTGATCATGAGCCAACACTCCACTGCTTTCGCAGATGGTGTGTGCGCGTGCTGGGGTTGTGCGTGTATTAATAATTCAACATGTCTTACGGTGCTTCACATTGACCTGCTAATTGACTCTGTAAATGTTGGACGTTTGAAGGACCGCCAGCCCCTTCTGAAACCCAGACCTCCTATACTTGATCACTTAACCTGGGATCCTGTCTGACCTTAGGCTTTTGAACCTTGATATTGGCGTGGGTATCGGGAAATGTCCACAGACTCTGCTGCCTTCATCTCACTTGGAGGATTGACTACTGCAGTTAGCTTCAGCTCTGTATACATCTCTTATTTCTCTCTTCTATCATCTTCTGGGGAAATGGAAGCAATCATCCTTCAAAATAAAGATGCCAAAAGGGTTCTCTGGAGCAATGGCATAGAAGGACCACCTTGGGTTTTCACTAAAGAACCTTTCAGTGGATGGAACCAGTTTTGTAAATGAGATGTGGGGGTTTTTATAAGGTTTATAGAACACCCATGTAAAAAGGCTCTAAATCAGGGTGGAGAACTTTGGGTGGCGGATTTCCTGCTGTTATGTCTCCTAAAGGGAAAGATGCAACAAAGAGAAGTGAGACTGCCCACTTAGCCCACTCCAGACCAGGATAGAGAGAAGTTTTTAAATAACAAATAGTAAAAAAAAAAGTTTAGCACACTGCAAAAAAGGGAATACTAATTCAAGGAGGCCTGAAATAATCTAAAAAATATCATGAAACACATTAACTAAAGACAATTACAAACGCAGTATCTTTCTACTCTAACCATATACATGGTCAAAACAGGTCAAACAAAAAGGGCACGCCACCCCTAAGTTCCTTCTCTCTCAGTAAAACATACAAAAGTCTCTACTGACCCATGTATGCGTGTAGGCCAGCAAATCAGAGTAAACAGTTCTTACGCTCTAGGCAGCCAGTAGAGTGAAATCAAAATGCCGTTGACAAATGAACAGAGCCTTTTATAGCCAGCACCTGAAGCAGCCAATCATGTGACAGGACAGGCAGGATGTCAGTCAAGCATCACCACCATGGGAACACACAACCAAACATGCAAAGAGAAAAGAAAACCAAACATGGAATGTAACACTGCTCAAACATGCCTGACTCAACTCAGAAGTTAATTACCAGGCTTAGTTGTAGAGAAAATCACCTGTCAAAGGCCAATTTAGGAACCTTTATTTTTAATCATAAACTGCTTTTTCCAAACTGCTTATCCTTCTGGGTGCTGGAGCCTATCCCAGTGGTCACTGATTGGGCGGAAGGCAGGATACATCCCGAACAGGACGCCAGTCCATCAAAACCCTGGACAGAAGCTAGTTGTAATGTTTTGTAATATATTATACAACGGTAAGCTACGACTGAGCGGTCTGACTGGTTGAAAAACGTTCTGCTGCTGTTATTTGTAATAAAAATATGATCACAATATAAAAAATCATAATGTTTTTGAAGATGGTTGGCTCTACTTCCAGGTGGATAACTTGAATCCATCCAATCAGCTTAGTTTACAGCACAGTTTACAAAAACTTCACACATAACAGACGAAACATAGGCAATAACGGTTAAGCCTTGTGTTTGAGGCTGTAATGTTAAATGTACCCCTGTATAGAACGGATTTTACTTTTTCCAATTTTCCAGCTTTCAAAAACAAGTAGAACTGCTTTCCCACTGATCTTTGGTCTTTAATAACACTGAAGCTAATGACAGTGAATCTTCAACACTGGCAGAAGAAAAAGATGAAAAAAAGTACTATTAGTACTTTTAGTAGACAACAGAAGTATAAGCAAATACGGTGAGCTAAATGGCAAGCAAGGTAGCTGATTAGCCAAATTAGATGCTTTAGAGCAAAGGTTTTTAACCTTTTTCAGAGCAAAAATATTTCACAACCCATCCCCTTACCTCCCCCAGCCACCCGGGTCATCTCACCCACACACACTAGCATACAGTGTTACAGAAATTACAGACGATCAATCAAATAGTAAGTGAATGGGCCTACATTCCTTTGCTAGCTAGCACTTCGCCACAATCCACAAATGTTTAGCCTTGCACTGAAAAAATGCTTCAAATTTAGCAGTCTTTTAGTTCAGTGAAGACCCTCCCTCAGTAACCAGCTCCCCCAGTTCATAATCATTGTAAAGCTGTGATCACACCAAAATGCTGCCTTGCTGTTTTTATGCAGGGGTAGAGCAAAAGTAAGTGTGAGCGGTCCTGATTTAAGGTGCTTCAAACCACTCATTCAAGTGAATTGTCTTTTTTGCTAGAGCTAGCATGCACTCGGCTAATTATTTTCTCTGTGTTTAATTAGGTGTATGTCTTTGTTGCACCACCCTTGCAACGCCCCCGGTTGCTAAGTAATCTGAGTATTAAGTATTACTTAAGGATTTGACCTGCAGCCCGTCCTAAGCAGGCTTTTCAGCCTTCAGCTGTGACGCTAAACAAATTGGAAGTGGACAGAATACATGATGTTATTTGTGATAACATCCTGTATTCTGATGTCATGAAGTCACACTTGCTAGAACAGTTAATAAAGTTATTTTGATATAGCACACGGTGCATAAGGCCTTTCAAAACAACAGTAACACCAAATCAGCTACAGCTAATTGTTCAGTAAAAGTTTGACATGATAATGTTTTTACATATATTTTTAAAACATATTTAATATATAATATACCCTCTGGAACTGGAACGTTTCGATTGTATTCTCAGATTTTTTTTTTTTGGTCTGTTCCTTTTTAGCCATTTATGATCTCAGCTATTTTCTTATGCTTTGTAAGTGTAGATAGAGTTCTTTTACCTAAACCTGTTTCCAGAACTGTTCACTCTCTCTTTCTCTCTCTCCCTTTCTCTCTCACTCTTGACCAAATTTGTATGGTCGTGTAAATTAAACAGAGGGTTTCGTTTGAATTTGTAAAAAAAGGTTATTCTGTGCCAGCTGACCATAGGCCTAGCCCAGAATAACCTTTCTTTTTGCTGTAGCCTGCTAATGCTGTAGAAATTGTTGATCAGCTGCATCTAAACCCTCTATAGGCTTGATTACAACAGCCAGGTCTTTCCTTTAAAAGGGAGAATTTGATATAAGAGAAATTAAAAAGCCAATATTTGATCATATGAATGAAATTAAACAAAGTGTAAAGAATGAATTAGGGATATACATAAAGTCATATACAATGATAGCTACTGTAGATACCCAGATAACACGCCACTGCTGGCCTACTGATGGCAAAGCTGGCAGCCCACTGACTTTTTGCTCAGCGTTTTCTGGGCAAACTACTGGTGGCTGAGCAGAGTGTTCATTTTCCACTTACAGTTCAATTTACTTATTTTCCTTGATTTCCTTCTTTCATTATCCTTCATAAATTACTTTAGTAAATCATTTTAATTTAGCACAGTGTCAGTAACATTTTAAAAACCTATTCTATTGATACATATTGATAGTGATACATGCTTGCTATCTGGGTAGAATATATATATATATATATATATATATATATATATATATATATATATATATATATATATATAGATAGAGAGAGAGAGAGAGAGAGAGAGAGAGAGAGAGTTCATTTGAGAGAGTTCATTTTAAAGTTTGCTCCAGCCTGTTCTAAATCTCATTATTTTATATTTACTTATTTAGTTTAACTCATTAAATGGCCAGGGCTGACCAGCGGGCCCAAAGTTCAACTACACACCTCTCTAACCTAAGAATAACTCCACTAGTTTGCATTGTGGTCCACGTGGTACTGACTAATAAACCTTAGTATGTCAAAAGCCTGGGGTTTTAAAGAGTTAACTGCTTACAGAATGACTGAATATGACTGAGCCAGTTTCATGTACATCCCACACCAGGGTCGTTTACTGAAGGATGCACTTCCTATGTGCAGTATTTCTTTAAAACAGAATCTTTAAAACATTTATCTTTAAAATAGAATCTTTGTCTTTTTTTTTTTGCAAAATTTAGGCCTCATGTAATATTAATGCATTCAGACCACAAACAAGCAAAATATGAAGGAAGAGTAAAACAGCAAATAAAACTACTACATTTCCCATGTGAACTTTTATAATACTCCCAGAAAATCTGTGTCCTCTTTTGAGGTGATATATTTTCTCCTATTTCTTTTTGCTGAGGCATCTATTATGAACAGAATCTCTCGTTATTGGAACCCGACAATTATCCTGCCCACCCTGTTTAGCTGATGAAGCATATATAGTTTTTTTTTTTTTTTTTTTTATGAACATGGCTGTGCTCTAGTACTTCTAGTGGCCTACATTACTGTGCAAAAGGTGGAGACCACCCTGCATGTGTTTAATTCCCAGTCAGGTACAAGTTGTTCATTTTTCAGGAGATATTTTTGAAGCAAACAGACAGAAGATGATCTTGCATAAGGAAGAGGAAAGACCACCAGAACAGTCCCCATCAGGTAGCAGTCCTTAAAGCTTTCATCTGTCCATCCTTCACTGTGAGAAGACAACTCAACACTATGAGTCTGAAAGAATGTGTAGCTGTCAAAAAAATGTTACAGAGAAAAGGAACAAGAAATTGCAAATCACAGAAACTGCCAGTGTTCTTAGAACCAGACTGACCACCTCAGAGTCCAGGCATCAATATCACTCACTGGAAAACAAGTCTACTGAAAAGAATAAAGGCTGTAAAAAAAGCAAAATACTAAATAATAAATAATAGGTATTATACTTAAGCTGTTAAGGCTTCTGTGTCATTTTCTGTTAATATTTTTTTCTGTTTTTTTGTACTCATGTTGAAAATGAATAACTTGTAAGTAAATAGGTGGTCTCTGGCTTTTGAACAGCACTGTTCAGTGTACTTCAATATACTTCAAGTCCCGTTATCAATGTACTTGATAACAGAAACTGAACGGCTCTAAAAATGTCCAGTTTAGTTTCTGCATCCCATATAATGAAGCTTGTAAACTGAAATATGGGACACTGGCACTTAGTCTTTCAATTTTGCTTAAACATGGTCTTATTGAATACAATATATTATCATTTCTACACATAAGTCTAAAGATAAGGAGTCATTTCAGTAGTGCTCAAGTTTTCCAATAGGGTCCATAAATACAGTTAAGGTCAGTGGTCTCCAACCCTGGCACTGGAAAGCTACCTTTCTATAGTTCCAACCTACAATGTGCCACACCTGCTCCAACTAATCAACCTCTTCCCAAGACCCTGATTGGTTGGATTATTAGAGTTTAAATAAGGGGTGCCAGGTTGGATACAGGTTGGAACTACACTCCCCTGGAAGAAAGCTCTCCAGGACCAGGGTTGGAGACTCCTGGTTTAGGTACCAAACCAATGGTAAGATGTGAGCTGCACAGTTTTACACTGGACATGACTGGGAAGTCCAAAGACTTTGTTCACATACATAAACAATGATATGGATGTCTGGGGTGAAGTATTAAAGTGCAAAAAGGAGCTCTCCTATAAAAAGCTAAGGGAAGACATGGTGCAAATACTTAAATCGGTTCATTCTTTCAATGTGGGTTTCAAGTCAACTGCTGATCTGCAACAGAGTCTGTGTTTTTTAACGTACTGAGAGCTTTAAGACATGTAGATTTTCTGTACAGTGTGTGTTTTAGAAACTTTTAGAGCATGTGATGTTTTTTATATATATGTAAATACCAAAATCCCCAAAAAAGACAAAAGCACAGTGATTTTAAGGGAACAAATGAGTGTAATGAATGCAAAAACTCCCTTTTGGTAAAGTTTTTGAGCTAATCTGACATTCCGTTTGAAACTCGAGTGAGTTTGAGGTGGGGTGTTGCTGAAGGAAGGAGGTGGGGTCTATGCGCTTGGCAATGCCCACACACGATGGAGATTTCACCAGAGGGATTTTTACTGAGAAGGAACAACAGTGAACTCAAGTCAAAGGACCCTTCCAGCACAGACTTTAAACATCTTAAAAAAAAAAAAATTCAAAACAGAGGGCGGAGAGGTTCCAGTTCCGTTTGATCAGCAGAGTGCTTGTCCTTAGTCTACACTGTCTATTTTGGTCTGTGGGGAGCTTTGGACTTCCAGTGAGAGGCTTTCTGTTCTTTTTGTTTCTTTCTTACTTTGTCTTTCTGACTCACCTCCCCTCCCCATCCTCCTCCTCTCTCTTTCTCCATTTGACTACATCTCAGTCGCTGGCTTCAAAGCCACACCCCTCTCCCCGCCTTCGCCTGTCAGTCAACCTTAACACGACGTGTTGCTATGGCAAAGGTTCCCTGCTAAAATGCTAATGTACCCGAAAGCTATTAAATGATGTAATGATGAAGCAAGATTGATTTGAGATAACCTGAACGAGGAAGGAAGTCATGTGCAGCTTAACAACAGACAAGCTCAGACTTTGTAATTATTTGTAATTCATTTCTTGATTGCGTGAGCGTGTGAGATGTGTGTATGTGTGGGCGAGAGAGTTTGTATGTGTGCACATGTGCGTGAGCGAGAAAACCAGTGAACATAAATGTAAAAGAGAAAAGTAAACTGTTATTTCTGTGTATGACTTTGGCTCTTCATACTGTGTGCAGACGACAAAAGAATTGAAATAAATGAATAAACCAATGATGTTGGCGTGGTGTGCTGTAAGACTGTGATTGTACTGGGCAGTGGCAGGCATGGATTATTCAGTTTCTGGCCCCAAGGCACAGATGTTTGGTGGACCCCCTCACTGACTACCTTTTTAGGGTGGTTAGTGATTTTTTTTATGATATCACAGCAGGTTACACAAGACCAACGTAGCACCACATTAGCAGCATACCAACCACAGTGTCGGGCATGTCAACACTGAGTGCAGTTTTTTTTTTTCTTCCCAATCGAGACAAAACAATACTAAGATTACTTACACATTAGCCAGAGTGCCCACTGACTAATGCAACACTTCCCTGTAAAGCATGCATTCACTCTTTACGTGCAACACATTTACCCCAATGAAGACATCAAATACATTTGCACAGCTGAACTTCACATAAAAAGAAGCAAACTTACTGCAAACCGCCAAGCATCAAACGTCAAACCGCCAAGCGCCAGCATCATCCTAGCTTAGAACATGCTGCCACACTGAGTGTGGATTTTTTTTTCCCCCCTTCATTTATATCTTACCTCTGATGACCCAGATCACTGTCAACAAGGAAGCAACAACTTTTATTCATCAACATGGTGACATGTTTAAGTGGGCATTCAGGAAACATGTAGAGAATGTCAGGATTTTGATCGGGTGTAACGCTACAATAAATTAGATATTTTTTTCTGCTGCACTGTTAGTAAATTTCCCATCACTTCCACCACAAATCAAAAAAGCTGTTTAGATTTTCTCAGCATTGCTCATAGGGGCGCCCCCAGTCACACATTGATAAAACACATTGGATGATCCAGTCCTGGGCATTGGTCAAGTTTTAAAAACATTTTAAGAAGGATAGTTCTGAATGTAGGTTTACTCTGTATAATAAACTATAACGTCTTACACTTTGAAGATAATATGCTACGTTGTCAGATTTTGACTCAAACCACTTTCATTATCTCTGGTCTGGTCAGGTAGCATTGCATTGGGGTCAGTCACTTTAACTTTCAGAGCTATTTTATGTTTTCTGGCAAAATGCTCATCTAGTGTATATTTTACAAGCTATCTAATGTACACTTAAACAAAAAAAATGGACAAAACGTGATGAATAATAAGAGAATGCTTTCTCAATGATGGCAAAAATCTGTGAAATTACAGACATTTAATTTCTTAGAAATGTCTTTTACTGTAATTCAAAGGTAATTAGCCAGTATTGTACCACAATAACAGAGGTGATCATTTGTTTTTTGTGAATTTACATTCTATACCTGTAAAATTAAGTGTTAAAACACTTTACGTATGTATGTTTTTACATGCATTTAACCTTTTTTTTTTTTTTCAAAAAAGGTTATTGACCATTGAATTTCACAATACTTTGACAGTAAAAATATCCATCCATCCATCCATTTTCTAAGCCGCTTCTCACTCAGGGTCGCGGGGGGGGGTACTGGAGCCTATCCCAGCGGCCATCAGGCGGAAGGCAGGATACACCCTGAACAGGTCGCCAGTCCATCGCATAATAATATAAATGCTAATTTATTGTAGCCTCTCAACATGTTAGTTCTTTAATTAGCATTTTATTTGAATTAACACAACAAATAACTACTGAAAGCTTATAGAAAACCAAGCATGATGACACCCATCACTGTAGTTTTAACAACATTTCTAGCAGTTACATGTCACTCCACAGCATAACCATTGAAAGTGCATGATTCTACATGACTACCTCTTCTGTAGTTGTGCCTGATCTGCCTAGTTTTTTTTAATGTGAAGAACTCCTGTAGTGTTCAAATGTCACATACCGATAGAATGCAAATGTCAATAGCAGAGATAAGTGATATAGTAATCTAAAGGGGATGAAAAAGGGGACGTCATTTTAATAGGGCATTGGCATCCCTTCATGTTCCCCCCTCAAATTGAATCCTGGTATTGAGGATGTAAATTCATTAACTCACTAACCATTAACCAACAAAAACCAGTTGCTTGGTCAGTGCTGTTGGACAGTGCCATAACTAGGATCCTGTGAGCCCAGAACTTTGCTTTTATTTGGTTTTGTTGTATATCAGATGAGTTGATGCTCTCAAGATGTGCCATTCTATCTACTAGGATCTCATGTTACATCACTTTTAGGCCCAATCCCATTTCACCTACCACTCTGCTCTTACCTCTCCATTTTGTGAGTTCACGTCTAGGGGTAGGGTGTCTTGATTTTTTAATTTAGAGGGATAGTGTGAAGTGTTTGGGCTACATGGATCTCCAAACAGAAGTTTTATTCCGAGGTACACTCCAAACGAAGTGTTTCGAGGAAAAAAAAAGGAAAACCAGCAAGATGGCTGCACAAGCAACCAAAGAAACCCACAAGTGTGAGTATTTTCTTTGTTAAAATACGATACGTTACATTATCTTAGTTCATTGTCATTCCAATGTATTACAGTTTTTTTCTTCATAACAAGTATAGAAAATTGCTAATAGTATCCTAATGTCTCCATAGCTAGCTAGCTGAATTTCCCATTCCAGCTTAAATAGCCTAGCAGTTCTGTCACAGCAAGCGGCAGAATGCACCAATGAGAAGCTGGCAAATAGCTGACCTGAGCTTCATATAACCAAAGAATTGAAAGCATATGATGCTCTAAGTTAACTAAAAACCAACAGCGGAGTTGCACGAACTTTACTGATCCTCTGCTATCACTGCAGTAACTTAGGTGACAAGGTGATACTCAAAAACAAGAGGTAGGGGTAAACATAGGAAATGTGATTGGGCCTTAGACTAATGTGTTAGTGACTAAGTTGACTAGTACTGTCATACTTCATGGATGGGTATCGTAGGCCTATTTGGTAGCACGTTGCATATAAGCTGTTTAAAAAGCAGGAATCACTTGTTATTGTAAATACACCAGAATATTGTATGCTCTACTGTGCTAAAGCAAATCATTGTAAAGCTATATATCTAGGCAATAAGTGTTCATTTATTTTTTTAAAATCCATCGTGATTGCACACATGAGGTTACAGCTCTGTGATACTGACATGTGATGTTGCCAAAAGGAAGCCTGAGCAACATCTAGCTGAAGTTTCTGACATAGTTTGGCAGCAACTCACCAGCTGATCTTGGGAGTTTATTAAAATAAAACGCTGTTTGAAACAGAAAAATCAGGACTAAATTAACACAACCATGTGGGGAAGTAGAAGAGTTGTAGAAAAACTGTGCAGAGTGAAACGTTGCTCTGAGTCACATTACAGGCACATCCCACTTGTATTTTCGCATGACAGCGTGACTGGATATTTAGGCATGCTTTAGATCCCTCCGTGAAATGTGTGAAAGTTCACACACATTTTAATACTTCATTTTTTGTATTAAATCCGAAAAGAAACATGGAAGAAAGAGAAGGCAGTGTTTTGTGTGTTGGAGGAATTGAGCCTTATCTGTGGTTGGGATAGTGTAGCGGTTAACACCTCTGCCTTCTACACTGTAGACTGAGGTTCAGTCCCCGACCAGGGCAAGGACCCTACACTGTACCAATAAGGGTCCTTGGGCAAGAGTCCTAACACCATCTTGGCCTGCCTGTGTAAAATGATCAAATTGTAAGTCGCTCTGGATAAGAGCGTCAGCCAAATGCCGTAAATGTGCTGGACTGTGTGACGTAGACACTTTTAGGTCAACAAGTCATCAGCAATTCTGGTTTGGAAGTTTGCAATTCTAACTTAGTGATAATACCTTGTTTAATTTAGCAACCACAAAAAGATTATATTTACAGAATGTTTATTTTTTACAAACATTTGTTGACAGGAGTTATAACTTCACATATGAGTTATGCAGTTACTTAGCCAAAACCTTTTGACCATAGCATGATTGATAAACAGGCTGCTTGGAGTATTTCTGATCTGACCAACTGCTGATATCCTGCGATGTTCACACACAACAGCCTGAGTTTACTTAGAGTGGTGCAGACGAAACTGCCTCAAAGAGGTCAACAGAAAATGGCCAGAGTGATTTGAGCGGACAAAGTCTACAGTAACTCAGACAACCACTCTGTACAATTGTGTTGAGCGGAAAAGCATCTCAGAGTGCACAACACATTGAGCCTTGAGATGGATGAGGTACAAAATCAGAAGATCATGTTGGGCCCTGCTTCTGTCAGCCAAGAACAGATATTTAAGGCTGCAGTGGACACAGGCTCACCAAAACTGGACTGTTGAGACTGGAAAAACATAACTTGGTCTAATGAGTATCAATTTCTGCTGAGACACACCTGTGGTAGCATCAGAATTTGGCAGCAACAGCATGAATCCATGACCCCAAGCTGCCTTGTCTCAACAGTCCAGGCTGGTGGAGGTGTAATGGTGTTGGGAATGTTTCCTTGGCACACAATAGGGCCCATTAATACCAATCAATCATTATTTGAATGCCACAGCCTATTTGAGTGGTCTTGCTAACCACATGCTTTCCTTCTTGGAAACAATTTACCCATATAGGAGAAGAAAGTGCATGAAAATCTGCAGGAATTATATGATGCAATTGTGTCAACATCGACCATAATTTGGTGGTTGGTGTAGTGTAGTGTAGTGTAGTGGTTAACATCTCTGTCTTCTACGCTGTAGACTGGGGTTCAATCCCCCACCTAGGTAAGCACCCTACACTATACCAATAAGAGTCCTTGGGCAAGATTCCTAACACTACCTTCGCCTACTTGTGTAAAATGATCAAATTGTAAGTCGCTCTGGATAAGAGTGTCAGCCAAATGAAACAACTGTTGCCAAAATGTTTTGGAATGCATGCCTTAAGATCTGAGGCTGTTTTGAGAGCAAATGAAGTCCTTGCCTAGTATTAGTATAGTGTTCATGTTCATTGTTACCAGTGAAAAGGTGTGCTGTAATTGTATAGAAAAACAGCATTTATAAATATGAACACACATGAACAACTCAATAAACATTTATATACATTTTCTCATGCACGTTCAGATTATCCAACGAAGAGTTCACAGGTATTAAATTAATAAATTAATGGTTTATTAAACAAAAGTGTTACCTGATGTTTTGATGGCTCACATCCTTGATATTAGGCTTGCTGCTTAACAACTGAACGTCTAAGCATCATCGGTAATGGGCAAAAGTTGCATCCCTAGTTTGTACTATTCACACATATATGCCATCTTCCTTGTGTGAACTCATTCAATTGTGAAATCATAAGTGTCTTCAAGCAATATTGGAACCCTGAAGGCAGAAAGGAAAGCTTATTCAATTCTTCATTAACACATCCATGAGGCCATTCTGGCTCTGCTGGCTATAGCTGCTTGCCCATTAGAAAGCGATTTTATAATAATGCGATAAATTATTATTTGATATTACCAACTGGTCTACTAGCCCTCAGGCTGCTGTTTAGTGCAGTATGGCAGAAGAGTTTTCTTTAGCCGAACCTGTGTGCAAAGGGAAGGCAAGAGCAGTTATATCATCAGAAAAATAGACAAGGTGCATGTGTATTGAGGATGAAAGTGCCCTTTTGATGTGTCTGATGTAACTACTCCATTCTGACAGCTTCTGATGTAAGTGCAGATGTTGAAAGCAATAGATCAACCAAGCATGCTAGCTTGGCTAAGAATGAGTGGAAGGAAGTAGGCATCAATCAACATTTCATGTTTCATTTGCATGATGATCATTACTGTCAGTTCATTTTAATTCATTACCAGCAGTCAGTGGGTCCCCAATATAAAATACTTTCAATGTATAAAAGAAATGGCAATGTAATTGGCTTATTTGTTGGCTATTGTTATGTCTTGAACAGGCTGAGGCTTTTCACACAGGCCACTCCACCCACTAACATCTAACTTTGCAGCTGCACTGGGCTTTTTTGTGAAAAAGAAGCATTACTGAGTCAGGAGAATAAAGAAAACTCGGTAACACTTTATTTGAAGGCTACCTAAGGGCTTTATGACGCATTCATAAGCACTGAATAATGTGTTTATGAAGCACTACTTCAACATTTATTAAGTGTTTATGTCGGTTCTCGACATAAGATGTTTTATTAAATAAATGACATTGTACTGACATAATAAGAATAAACGTTGAACATATTTACAGCACTAAACATATTTAAACCCTATACATAATTGCATCAATCATCTTATCCATGCCATGGAGCGAAGAGGGGGTGGTTTCCAGGCATATTTAACCTGATATCAGTACAATGTCGTCTTAAGAATGCTGACATAAATAGTTATGTATAGTGTTTTAAATATGTTATTCTTATGTCAGTACAATGTCATTTATTTCATAAAACATCTTATGTCAGGTTGCGAGAACCGACATAAGCACTTAATAAATGTTCAAGTAGTGCTTCATAAACACATTATTCAGTGCTTATGAATGCGTCATGAAGTCCTTATGTAGGTAGCCTTCAAATAAAGTGTTACCGAAAACTCTAACATATCGCTGCTGTCAGGACAAAACCTTGTATCTCAATTTTTTTCTTTGTTTGTTTTTTAGTTGTTAACAGAATTTGTAAATGCCTGTTGTCCTTTACACAAAATTTCATGAAGAATGGACCATAAGAAACAGACCAAAACTGCTTGGAAAGCATTCTGGTTCCATTGGCTTACATTAAAAGTAAAGTATATTTTTCCTTCTCCTGTAAAGTTACCATGGAGATACAAGCTTTTGTTCTGACAGCAGCAATATGGTATGAGTGTGCTGTTGCAAGTCTACCTGTAAATCTGAAATAATCATTTAAAAGACAGTGCCATCGGGTCAGATTTTTGGGGGGTGGGGGGGTGTTTCTGACCATATCATATGTCTTTACTCGATATTTAGCTTGCCAATGCAAAATCAACACATTACAATAGTTGATCATTCACTTCACATCTTCATATCTACCTTAGAATAATGCTAATTTTGTGTTTGAAGCCTAAACGTCGAGGCGGAGCTTCTTTTTGAGTCTCTGTGTGACATTAATATGTAAAGATGTATGATGTGTTCTGAAAACTCTGATTTGATTAAGGTTATACAAAGCAACTCGCAGCCATTAATGCACCCCGTATTAGAGGTCTGCGCTCCCGCAGGAAATAGGAATCATTTGTCCCGCTCCCGCCTGCAGCTGAAACATTTTGGCCCGCTCCCGCTCACGCAGTTCCATCAAGGCGAACTGACATCCAATATCTGGCATAGTCTATACATCATCATCTGCTGAAAAAGCATAGCAGTCATGGTCATCAGGCTCAAGTAACTTCACCATACAATGTTTATTCCCAGTAAACACAAAAAACAGGAATTAAACCAAATTTTTGGTGTTTTTTTTATTTTTGGTGGCCCATTCCCACCTGCAGTGATCTGGTTTTCTGCCCCTTTCCAAGCATAATGACTCACTAAAGCTACATCTCAATACTAACAAACAGAAAATTCATTAAAGTGTTAAAATGATTTAGGCATGCAGTTTGCATGATACTAATGGATGAGTTTCCATTACTTGTTAGCTATATAAGCTTCCTAGCTCCAGTGGAAAACCAACAAACCAAACTTTAAACACTGAACTTGTCTTGGCTGGTTTGTTGAACTAGAGCTTACTGGACGTTTACAAGCCTAAATTTCAGTGTCACCAAACTGTCAAGCCCTGATTCCGTTTTCACACACATTAAAACCCTCATAGGCATTCTTTCCATTGAGTAAAACAAAAAACCCTATTGTGAGAGACATTATGTGTACTACTTATCATTGTGGTAAGGTACAGACAGTGTATATATTCAAGAATTTTGCAATACAAGCCCTACTGCTTCTCCATGCCAGCAACACTAAAAATGATTTCACGAACACACACACACTGGTAAAGCCTCATAGCAGTCAACATCTCCCCTCCTAACAATGACACAAGGGCAGTGTGTGGGAATAGTCATGTATTATGAATATCCAGACAATAAGCTGCCCTTCAGTTTCAATATGGGCAAAATCCGCTGCAAAGGGCAATAGTCCTTCCCTCCTTTGACAGCTAAACTGTGTTGCAATGAGTAAAAACATCATGACGTTATTTCACAGGTCATTTTCCAAATCGATTCTTGCATTTGCCTTCTCGAGCTGGTTCTTGAATCTTGGCACGAAGGACAGGAATGCCGAGAACTGTCCAGCAGTGTTATTAGAGTGCTGCATCGAGCTGGCAGGCTGGTCAAAAGGCCTTTTCTGCTGGACGTAAGTCGCCCACACCTTTCTTTCTGCCTGTGACTGCCATCAAGCTCATGCTGTGGATATCTCAAAATAAAAAACAGTTTTTGCGGACCCACACAATCAGAACTTTTGAAAGAATGCCGGGATTTGCAGAGCAAAGGTGCCCAGACTTGTTATAAATACACATAATGTGTGCCCAGTCAATCTCTAAACTGTGAGCTTCCCCAAGCAAAAATGTATGTTAACACTTTATTTGGAGTGGTCCTTTGTAGATGACTAATAAGCTCTTAGCAGATTATCAGTGACACATCAAAAACATATCAGTAAAGTAGTAGGAGGGAAGCATCTGAATACACTGAGGTAAATATCTTGTAGATGTTCTGTTGATACATTACTGACATTAAGTAGATGTATTGATAATAAGTTAATTTCATTACACAAAACCTAACTCTAATCCTAATCCTAACCCTAAACCTAACCTCAAGCCAAAACCTAGCCCTAATCTTAACCCTAACCTTAACCTCAACCCAAAACCTAATCCTAATCATGTTTTTGACATGTTGCTGAGAGGCTTTTGAGTGTTTGTTTCATATAAAAAGAAATGCTTAAAATAATGTGTCACCAAATGTTTTGCAGGGGTTCTATTCAGAAACTGTTTTTGTCCAAGGCCGGTGCACAAATATGTGTAGTATATTGCCAGAAGCTGGACCCAGGAACAAACAAAAGGGGACAGTGCAGTGAGTCTTTTCACCCTTTCCTACATCCAGATGTGGAGGATTTCTTCTACCTACACTGCGTACTAGGGATGTAACAATATCCATATTTTCAATTTCAATATCAATAGATTATTGGGTCAAAATCAGATTTTAAATATTGCATGTATTTCAAATGTCTTGAATATAGTGGCATCAAACCAAAACTCCAACCTGATTCATTGCTTTCAGTTCCAAATAAGTCATGTGACTAGCCCAAACAAAGTTTCATGATGTCATGTCATTTCAAAACATTTCAAGTTGCTAATCTGGGAACGCGATACCACCGTGACTAGGAGGGTGAAGGCTACCACAAGCTTCATCTTTTCCAACAACGGCTAACACAACATCATTGGACAGCTCAATGCACTTGGACAAGAATGCTAACCTCCAACAATATTACTTCAGCTACTTGACACCTGTGCTGGGTGATAGGAAGAGAGGTAGGGCCATTCTACCAACCCAGAGAGAGCAAGACTGAATCTTTGACTCCTGGCCACAGATGACCGTAGCATCACCATCAATCAAACTCATGATCTCCTGATGCTAGAGCCATCGCTTGGTAGCACTGCTTGAGAGCCCCTAGCATTCATTATTTCATATAGAGGACAAGACACACCTATTTTTGACTAGGATCTTCGTTCAGCAAATGATTTCCTCTCTAACATTATACATTCTCATCTTTAAGAACCAGGAGATGTCAGAACTCTATATTCCACCAGAAAACTACCAAAAAATGGGAGTAGTGGGCTGACTGGTAGCCTAGTGAAAGAAAAGGTGAGCCAGCAACCAGAAGGTCACGGTTTTGATTTGAAAATGACATTATTTTCAAAATTTACACTCATAGATTTAATTGAGCAGAAGACATTTTTCACTTAGAAAAACAATAGAACAACAAAACCCACTTTAGATTGCAGTTCTCGGTGTAAATTTCAAGCCATAGGTCACCTACTACGATTTTTTTTTTTTTTTATTCAATGCATTAATAACATGAAAAACTGAGTAGTGCTATAAGTGACGAGCCAGTGACTGGCCTTCTTTAAGACTTCATTTACACTTTTGGGTAACACTTTCTATAAAGCCTGTGTTCATAAATAACTAGAAACGTGCTTAGAAGTCTTTGTAAATTGGTACCACTGCCTTGTTACACTAATAATGCCTCATAAAGCTGTAATAATGTACTATAATCAGTTCATTGATGACTTATAAACATGTTTCACTGTCCATCATGATGCCTATTAAAGAGAAAATAACCTGTATGTGATTTTAAAGCACATATAA
Source organism: Pygocentrus nattereri (assembly GCF_015220715.1). NCBI lineage: Eukaryota > Metazoa > Chordata > Actinopteri > Characiformes > Serrasalmidae > Pygocentrus > Pygocentrus nattereri. The sequence continues at coordinate 22,060,101 of NC_051233.1, forward strand.
AACATAATTAACAAGATCACAATAAACACTTTATTTTAATCTAAGTTGTTTTCGATTTTGTTTTTTCTAAAATTGAAGTTTTTAAATTCCATTAATGTGTCCGTACTGTAGTAGGTTTGTAATAGCCTCTATAATTATGCACAGGTCATTATCCATTTAAAAGGCATTCTGATAAAGTTCTAGTGACACTTATAAGTCACCAAGGAATGAATTATAGTTCATTCAGGCTTATGAAACAGTATTAGAGCGATATAAATGTGTCAACAAACGTTACCAAGCTGAAAAGAGTTAGGAGCTAATTTGTAAATATGGCCTTTATAGGATGTTACCAAATATCAAATCTGACAAACGCTTTGTATTACTGAAAGCAGCAGCTCCGATCTTCTAAATGGTAGGTGTTTCCGTTATTTTGTCCATCTCTGTACACTACACACATCTACTTACAGCAATATCATTCATAATGGCAGGAAGAGATACAGTCAAGACCTGTGTGACAGAGAGCAAGAGAGAGAGAGAGAGAGAGATGGTGTGAGTGACTGAATGGGTGACAGCCTGACAGTGACACGGCAAGCTGGTTCTGTGTGATGAGCGAGATACGTGTCAGTGGGTAGACGCCGGTGTGTCTTTCAGAGGCTTTGTTCTGTCGAGATATGCGCGCAGTATCTCTCTATCACGGGTGCAAGTTCATTTAATGCCGTCCCCGTTTCTCATAGGTGTCATTTTCTGCTTAAACACACACTCAGACACAGCATGCTCCAGCAGTTTCTTCTATAGCCACCCACTGAGCACTTTGATCGCTCGAGATCCAGCAGCAATTATGTTTCCTTGGTAAAAAAAATAAATAAAATAAATAATAAATTGTACTTGTTTTCCTCTCTTGCTCTGGAGTGTATGTGTCTGTATTTTTTTGCTAAGGACTTTGCCTTCTCATTTTGGGCTCTTTTCACATTTCACTGGAACATTTTGAAACAATATCAAAACCAGCTACCTTACACAGCAGGTTTGTTATCGTCAGAAATGCACTAGCTGTACTGCTGTTTCTTTAGTGCATATTATTGTACTGTACCTTCTTAATTTATTTCATTTTCAGTCAGAACATCCCTTACGTTATTCTGAGTAAGGGGAAAAAACAAGACAACACATGTTCAAGAGAAAATTAAATGGAAGCCTAAACAATTAAATCTAACTTTATAACTTAAATATAACTTTTTTTTTTTTTGGATTAGTCCTGTGCAGTGTTGCCTTAATCACTGGACGCTTGCTTTCAGTTCTTCAAAAAAAAACCTGCAGGGATATTTTTCCAAACCTCCAAAGTTCAGTCGTAGAAGTTGGTTGCATTTTCTGCTTTTCACAATCCAAGTAACCCAAACATATTGTTGATGTTGAGGTCTGGACTGGGGTGGTCAGTCCATTGTTCTGAGAACACCAGCAGCTTTGCTTTACTCAGTAACAGCTTCATAGCAGACCCATAGTGTTGAGTTGTCATCTCACTGTGGAAGGATGGATAGAAACACCTGCTGATTTTCTCAGATCTGAAGGAAGAGTGGAGCTTGATTTTCTAATCTCTCTCAAAGATGAAAGCTTAAAGTGCTGTTTATCTGATGGTGAGTTTTATGGTGCTCTGCCAAGTTTCCAGTTTTTTCTTTTTTTTTCTTATCTTCCCTTGACTTTCCCCTTCCTTATGTAAGTGGATTATTTTCTATTTAATCTCTTCAGAAATATCTCCTGAAAAATGACTTGTGCTTACTGGCTATTTTGACTGGAAATGAAATAAATGAAGGGTAGTCTAGGACTTTTGAACAGTATGGTCATATATGTACATACATTTTGCATTTTGCACATATATAATGTTGGACATCATACAGGATGCATAATATATGGATGTACATTTACTGTCTATCTGACCTATTTAGGAGATTATATAGCACACAGCTAATGAGAAACATATGCCACACACAAGAATAATTTACTCATATTTACATTGGCTAATTTCTAATACATTTGCATACATGTCACATAAATGTCTGTGACTAATATCAGTTGGATATGTAAGGGAAATCCATATATGCTAATTTACATCATATATTTCATCATCATCATTGATTGCTTAGTCCAGATAGGGTCGCCATAGCAGCTGGGAGAGCAGAGAATTCCAGACGACCCTGTCTTCCAGCTCATTCCCAGGGACCCCAAACCACTCCCAGGCCAACTTGGAGATATAACCCCTCCCAGTAGGTCGTGCCTGGTACACCCCCACAGGGACGCATCAAGGGAGCATCCAGATCAGATGCTCCCACCTCAGCTGGCTCCTCTCAATGCAGAGGAGTAGCGGCTCTACTCCACGCTCCTCTCGGATGACCGAGCTCCTCACCCTATTGAATAGAGTGTAGCCCGCCACCCTGCGAAATAAAGCTCTTTTCCGCCACTTGTATTCACAATCTCGTTCTTTCGATCATTACCCACAGCTCTTGACCATAGGTGAGGGTCAGGATGCAGACTGACATGTAAACAATGAAGCAGGTCAGCACCTTATGGCTCAGCTCCCTCTTCACCACTACAGTCCAGTACAGTGACCACATTACTGCTGCCGCCTGTCCCAGCCTAGGGCCGATCTCACGATCCCTCTTCCCATCACTCATGAACAAGACCCCGAGATACTTAAACTCCTCCACCTGGGGCAAGTCCTTTCCCCTTACCTAGAGTGGGCATGCCGTCCTTTTCCGGGCTAAGACCATGGATTCAGATTTGGAGGTGCTGATCCACCTCACACCCAGCTACAATCCGTTCCAGTGAGTGCTAAAAGAACAGCATCATCTGAAAATAGCAGAGACGCCACCCTTCGGCCTCCACACTTAATGCCCTCGTGACCTCAGCTATGCCTTGACACCCTCTCCACGAATATCACAAACAGGAGTGGAGACAAGGCCATATATTGCCATATGTCTTATTTCTGTCTGGGTTATTTCAAACATGTCATTTGAATTTGCTTAAAATCGTAACACTGGAGGAGTTCCCACATTACATCATCTTGCTTTGTACTCCTTCGAGTACTCCTAGCAGTGCCTCCTACAAGGTCTTGTGGCAACAATGTCATGGAACTACCTCAGATCATGTAGAAAATAAAACACATGAAGGGGTAGAGTAGGCAGTGAGTATATAATGAGTAAATGGAAAAATCTAGTATTTTCACACAGAACCACTGAGCATCAAGGGTAGATTGAAAGATTGAAGAAAAAAGGCTGTAGCCTTTAGACATTTGGACACTACAGGAGTTGGCTTCTGTATTCATGATATTTACAAATCCACTATAAATTTAAGGCTAAAAAATGCATTCTTTCATAGGAACTGCTGTGAGATTATATGTGTATATGACTAGTTACTGTACCAGGGCTGATGTTTCTGTACAGTAGTGATTTCTTTGTTTTAACACACCCACAACACAGTAAGAGGTTGTTAATGAGGTTATTTGTTAAATCGGATATGTTGGGCGCACTACAATGTGCAAGGCAGTGTGCCTCCAGGCCCAGAGTTGGGAAAGCACAACCCGTTCACCCAATACTAACATATCTGATCCAGTGAGTCAAGGACTTCTGGAACAGGTGTTGTAGGTTGTGAAAGTAAATTGAATCTGCAAGAATGCAGATCTCCAGGACTGGGGTTGGCAACTAGTGTTCTAAGGGATTTGCCAAGGCACATGTCCATCCATCCATCCATCCATCCATCAATCCATTTTCTAAGCCGCTTCTCCGTCATGGTCGCAGGGGGGTGCTGGAGCCTATCCCAGCAGTGTTCGGGCGGAAGGCAGATGTAAATTCAAAGAATGCATTTTTTGTCAATTTTGTAGATCTGGGTTTACTGGCACAGATTAAGCTCTATGTGTGACTCATTTACAAGGTATAAGAGAATGGTCTGCAGACAGAGTTGTACCTGTAAAAGCATACACTGGAATCTCATTTAGAATTTTTGCACCTTCAGTTGATCTTTAGGAAGCATGCAATTGGACAGCCTGCCTAAATCCTAACTATACAGATAGGATTCATTTAACATGGGGACTTTTTATTGCCTTTTCTCAGTGATTTCAGTCCCATCTGAAACCGCTGTACAATTCTTATGCACTGTGCATTCCCACATCAGGCAAGATTCTCGTGGCTTTTACCTATCATTAAACAAAGTGCAGAAATAACACCAGATTATATTAATGAAAATTCTATTGTTTTTTATTTGCTGTGTTTAGATGATGAGAAGTCATTCAGAGTGTTCAGATGTAAAATGTGTTGTAAAGCAGATTTTCTTTACAATGGTAGTAATACGAACCATGGGTTGCAATGTTTACAACTTAAAAATAATCATTGTATTTATTATGTGTCTTATGTTTTTTTTAATGTATTGTCTACAATGGTAAAAGAATATATATAGTATAATGCTATAATAATAATGGTATAATTCTGTAATGTAATGGTATAATTCTCATCCCTCATTGATTGCTAGCAGGTCAACACAGTTTTTCATTCCACACACAGAAAGCCCACAGTCTCCTAGTTAATTTGATAACAAAAGCACAGGTATATGCTGTATCTGATGAAAGCAATTAAAAATATCTAAAATCATTTTCATTACCTCTGTAGAATGGACAATAAGGGGCCTGCATGAAAGAGATTAGACCAGTTGTCACCAACCCTGGTCAAAAGTATTAGTGGTAGGTAGGAAGGTCATGTATATACAAAACTTTTTGTCTAATTTATGCCCTTTTTTATCTCTATACATTTTGCTACTGTAACACTGTTATCTATCTATCTATCTATCTATCTATCTATCTATCTATCTATCTATCTATCTAGCTAGCTAGCTAGCTAGCTAGCTCCATAAGCATTCATGTGGAATTGGTCCCCCCTTTGCAGGTATAACAGCTTCCACTCTTCTGAGAAGCTTCTTACAAGATGTTAGAGTGTGCCTGTGGGAACCTTTACCCATTCATTCAGGTGAGCATGGGGTCAGACACTGATGTTGGATGATGTTGGGTCGCATTCTCTGTTCTAGTTCATCACAAAGGTGTTGATGGGGTTGAGGTCAGGACTCTGTGCAGGTCCGTCAAGTTCTTCCACACCAAACTCACACAGCCATGTATTTATGGACCTTGCTTTGTGCCCTGGGGCTCAGTCATGCTGGAACAGAAAAGGGTCTATCTATCTATCTATCTATCTATCTATCTATAAGGGCGGAGGCACTCTTCCATATCGTTTTTGATGTAGTAATTTCCTCAAATGAACAGTTACATTAATACAATTGAACAATTACATGGATATTCCAGTAAGTTCATGGGCCTTGTTATATAATCATGAACAGTTACCAGCTATGCTTTCTAATCTTAGAATAACAGTTGCACTTTCTTAGTGTGCTTGCCCATTCTTTTCTGATGCAGTTTCATGTGATCTTGTTCTGGAATTGTTCTGCCCTCGGCTGAATGTTCTTATTAGTCAGTAACCTGAGTTAATAAATATGTTTCTGGAAATCCAACCAGTCTCTATTCTGGACCTATTCTGGACTCTATTTTAGTCATCTTATTAAACATCAAACGTCTTTCAAGAGTCATACATGTAGTGATGTGCAGTAATTATTGTCAGTACACTAGGTGGCAGTAATGAGTCACGGTTGTTCAGCTACTACTGCGGGAGCCTAAAGGGAGAACAGAACGTAGCTCTCTCCTACAACCACCTGAAAATAAAAACAAAGTTGACGATAAACAATGTTTCTTTATTCAGAATGACAAACATTACATGGTACCAGGAGTGCTTTTATGGACATATGTAATTGCCAACATGGACAGTGTGAAACCCCCTGGTGCTGTGAATTGGACTGGACATGTCGATGCGGAGTGGCGGGTGTTCAAACGACGGTTCATGCTGTATCTTCACGCCGTAGGACTGGAAAGCAAACCAGACGCACGGTAGATTGCATCGCTTCTCACTGTGGCGGGACCTCAGGCGATAGAGGTTTTCAACACATTTGTCTTTGAGCAGGTGGATGACAGAGACAAGTTTGACAAAGTCATTGAAAAATTTTATGAACCCTGCTCGCCCAAGAAGACCGAAACCTTCGAAAGGCATGTTTTTTGTTCTCGCACTCAGCAACAGGGAGAGACATTTGACTGTTTCTTGACGGATTTGAACATGCAACTTTGGGGTGCTGCAAGAGTCAATGATCCGTGACCAAATAGTGTTTGGAATAAACGATAAGAAATTGAGGGAGCGACTACTAATGGAAACTGAACTTACCTTAATGGGAGCAGTCAAAATATGCCAGGCTAGTGAATTGGCTCTTCACCATGCAAAAACGTTTGGTGAATGCACAAAAGCTGGGGTCAGTGAAGGTGCAGTTGTATCAGCACTGACTGACAAAGTTCAGAAATACCACCCAAACAAGGTGAAACAGCATAAGGAGAAAGACACATTTACTTGCAGACGATGCGGCACACGACATGCTCCAAGACAGTGTCCGGCAAACGTTGTGCAAAATGCAAGGGACTGAATCACTTTGCCAAGCAATGTTTTTCCACTGTAAAACAAAGCAAAGGGGAGCGTGTGCTTGCAGTAGAAGAGACTGACCTTAGCGACACTTTCTTTGTAGGCATGGTTGGTCATGATGATTCCACACTGGGGCATACTCAGCAGACCAGCATAGATACGGTTGAGAAAGACAAATGGATGGTGCCATTGTGTGTAAATGGAGCTGTAATACCACTCAAGCTTGACACAGGGGCCAAAGCCGATTTGATTTCGGAGAGTGACATCAGAACAATGAAAAGAAAGCCGGAAATTCATCAGAAGTCGGTACAGCTCAAAGCCTACAATGGACAATTAATTGAAACTAAAGGCACCTGCAGGCTCACAGTGACAGTAAAAGAGAGAGAACACAACCTTTTGTTCGCCATTGTGCCAGATGGACATGACTCGCTGTTAGGTGATAAGGCTTGTGAGAGACTAGAACTGGTCAAGAGAGTGTACAGGATCAATAATCCTAGTATACAGGATGATCGCATCGGTACAATTGCGCAGCAGTTCTCAGACGTCTTTAAGGGTTTTGGCATTCTTCCATTTACATACAAGATACAGTCAAAGGATGATGCACAGCCAGTAGTTCATGCCCCCAGAAGAGTCCCAGCTCCTCTTCGAGGCCGATTAAAACAGGAGCTGGACAGAATGACATCATTGGGTGTTATAAAGAAAGTAGAAGAACCCACTGAATGGGTGAATTCAATGGTATGCGTCAAGAAAGCAAATGGTGATCGGCGTGTGTGCATGGATCCAAAGGATCTAAATGCAAATATTAAAAGAGAACATTACCAAATTCCAACCAGAGATGAAATTACAAGTGAGATGGCAGGAGCAAGGTTTTTTTCCAAACTTGATGCATCCCAGGGATTTTGGCAATTGAAATTGCATGAGGATAGCACAAAGCTCTGCACATTAAATACACCATACGGCTGTTATTCTTTCCTCAGAATGCCATGCATTTGCACCATGCAAATGAGTTCAAGTGGACTGCCAAACACGAGACAGAGTGGGAAAGTCTCAAGACAATCCTTACCACAGAGCCAGTACTGACTTTCTTTGATCTGTCAAAACCTACAAAGATATCTACAGATGCATCGAAAAATGGATTAGGTACAGTCCTTCTCCAAGCAACTGGTGACAGCTGGAACCCGGTTGCATATCCTTCAAGAACAATGACTTCATCTGAGTGTAACTATGCTCAAATCGAAAAAGAATGTTTGGGGCTAGTGTATGGGCTAGAGAAATTCCATAGCTATGTGTATGGCTTACCAACATTTGTGGCAGAAACAGACCACAAGCCATTAATTGCCATCATTAAGAAAAACCTAAGTGAAATGTCTCCACGAATTCAAAGGTTAATGATGAAACTTCAGCGCTACGATTTTGAATTGATCTACACCCAGGAAAATACATTGTGTTGGCCGATGCTTTGTCCAGAGCACCACAACACTGTGATCCACACAAGAGAAGGATGTAACAGAGAAGGATGTAAACCTGCATGGCATGTGAACCTGGTTTCAGAAACCCTTCCAGTGTCTGATATGATTGCAGTTGAAACAGCTAAAGACAAGGTCCTACAACAGGTCATAAAATATATGAACATTGGATGGCCTAAAGGTTTATCGAGCTGAGCTGAGCGTGGTAAATGGACTTCTGCTTAGAAAGAGCAGGATTGTCATTCCACAGTCGCTGCGGCCAGACATGCTAAAGAGAATACACGAGGGTCACCTCGGAACAGAGAAATGCAAAAGGAGGGCCAGAACTGCTATTTATTGACCTGGAATAAATGCTGACATTGATCACATGGTCTTAAACTGCCCAACTTGTCTGAAACATCACAACAAATAACCAAAGGAACCCATGATCCTTGCAGATCTACCAGCTGAGCCATGGCAGAGAGTTGGTACTGATTTGTTTCATCTGAATGGAAAAAATTACCTGCTGGTAATTGATTATCTGTCAAATTACCCTGAAATTGCACTTCTTCCTACAATGACTGCTGCCTGTGTCATCAAACACTTGAAGTCAATCTTTGCAAGACATGGTATCCCACAGATGGTATGTAGTGACAATGGGCCATGTTTCCATTGTAAGGAGTTCCAAACCTTTGCAGAAACGTATGACATTCAGCATGTGACTTCAAGTCCCCTGTATGCACAATCAAATGGAAAGGCCGAGAAGGGAGTGCACATAGTCAAACGACTGCTGAAGAAGGCAAAAGACTCCAATGCTGATCCTTATCTAGCTCTCTTGAGTTATCAAGCTTCACCTCTTGAACATGGGATGTCCCCTGCTGAGCTTTTAATGAGGCGCAAGCTACGCACCACACTTCCTTACAGTGCGGGGCACAAACAGAACAGGAACCTGAAACAAAAGCTAGAGAGACTGAGGAGGAGACAAAAAGAAAATTATGACAAATCAGCGTAAGCTCTAAAGCCACTTTCAAGACATGACACAGTGAGGATTGGAGACACAAACAACTGGAACACCAAGACCACAGTTCTGGATGAAGTAAGTCCAAGATCTTACACGGGCAGAACAGAGGATGGACAGATTCTGAGAAGGAATCGTAGGAGTCTAATGAAAACACAAGAGACATTGCGAGAACAGCTCGGTGAACGAGGTCCAGAAACCTCTGCATGATCAGTGCCACCAACCACTCTGCATACTGATGTGGCAGACAAGCAAACTCACCCACCTGTGTTGAGAAGATCCGCATGCAGAGTGAAACCCCCCGATAGACTGAACCTGTAAAAGAGAACTCTCTTGCTAGCACTACATGTGCATTGCAAGTATTGATAAAAAAAAGTTTGTATTGATTTTTGAAGATGTTCTTTGGTAAACCAGTGTTTCATGTTCTGTTGTTGTATAGGATATTTTGTTAGCAGTTCTCTTGAGGAAAAGGGGGATGTAGTGATATGCAGTAATTATTGTCAGTACACGAGGTGGCGGTAATGAGTAACGGTTGTTCAGCTACTACTGCGGGAGCCTAAGGGGAGAACAGAACGTAGCTCTCTCCTACAACCACCTGTACAGACGTGAGTTGAAATAAAAACAAAGTTGACGATAAACAACGTTTCTTTATTAAGAATGAGAAACATTACAATGCAAACAACCTAGTCAGGTATTGCCTTCCACAAGTATTGACAGCAGTCTATATCCAGTGTATGTAGCATAATAATCATGGCCTCCAGTGGAGAGCATTGCCTTGGTTTAGAGGGTTGCAGTACTGCTCATTTGAAAGCATTTGTTTGACTGCTGTATCTCTCTTTGTTGGCTGCACAGCTGTTGACAGAAGAGAGAGGATGGGAAATGTCAGAGTGAAATTAAAGGGATCGTAGTACAGTGGCGGCTCCCTTCCCATGCTGCCAGGCTTGACGCCTGTGCGTGATGGGACCTGCATTAGCATAAGAACCTCCACTTCTGCAGGCTTTTTCTTTTACAGTGCCGTTGTTTGTCTTTAATTCGGTTCATACCTGCTGGCAGTCTCCATAGCAGAGAAAGAAATTTAAGTCAGTCATAGCTGGCATATGAGGAGAAAGGTGTATGTATGTGTGTAAACAATATCATGATCAGAAAATCATGATTTTTTTTCTTCTGCTGTATCTTGGGAGCTAAGTCGAAGGTTTCACAGATTAACCTAACTATAATAATTAGAAAACAGAATCAACATACATATGTTGATTTCTATTGGGTGGCACCAATTTTTTTTTGAGGAAAAACCATCAAATTCAGCCTTCAGGAAGTCCTTGTTATGTCAGTGACTGAGAATACAAGCTGTAGTTTAACCAGGTTTCAGTAAGCTGTTAGAAATGGAAAGCAAACCTTTTGTGTCTAGTTGCAACTTGCCCGCATTTTAATTTCTGTGCAACTTGATAGTTCAATCAATTTTGATACTTTTGATACACCACATTGTTCTCAATGTAAAGTCATCTTATTATGGTAAAGCCACCTTTCCATAGTTCCTTGTAATATATATATATATATATATATATATATATATATATATAACATTTTATCTGTTGTTTGCATGTTAAGCCTTTGAAAATGCATTAAGTAGCCAATGTGGCTGTAGTCCACTTAATGTCTCACTTACTTTGCCCTATAAGCATGAACGGTTCATCTTGGATTGTGTCTAGATCTCCTCCCCTACAGTAATTTTATATGTCTAAGTCTTCTACCATAGAGGATGCTTCAAGATGCAAACAGTAGGCTAGAGTATTAAATAACTGGCACAAGCAGCCATTTAAACGTCTGTTAGCTTTAGCTGGCTAGTGATTTTGTTGTAATGGCTCCAGAAACTAAAAAAATAAAAAACTACCAATTTGAGTCATTTGGCAAGCGGAGTCTCCCTTAACCCCACACAGCAACCCAATTTCTGATTTATTATCTTGTCTAATAATCTAGTAAAAGCAATGGTTTGAAAGTATGTGGTTTGACATGATCACATGTTCAGTTATTGGCTTTTTGATTGAGACTTACTGACAGAGAACCAGTTTGGCTACAGTTTCATGAAATTTGTTCCATGAAGAGACACTGACTTTCAAATGAGTTGGACACTTCACCTTATGCCACTCACATGCACTTAGTTTCATGTAGGTTTCAAGCAACTAAAGTTGCATGAAGGTTTCACTGATAAAGCGAGTCTTAGAAGCGAAGGTTCTAGAAAAGAAGAGTTCTTTGATTCAGTGCCAGGACATATGGGTTCCCTAAAGCACCGTTTACTGTGTGTTTTTTCAAATGTTAATTTGTTTTGTGAATACAATTAGTGAGAGAACCATTTAGGAGTTTGGGTCTTCAAATATCTACAAGGTACTTGATACCAAAGTGTAAAAGCCCACTCTCAGTTCCAGCTGGCTCCAGAGTTTTGCAATGGCATCTTGAGATGTTATACTTTCGTTGTGGAATTGAGCGGAGCAAATCTGATTGGTGGCGCACACCATGCGTGACGGAACTTAGCTTGGCTCACAGCAGTAAATCGCACTTTGTCACATCTCAGTAGTTGTTTGATTGATTTTCTAGAGAGAACTGTCCATAAATTAATACATGATTATTCACCGTGAAGTTTGGAGGAAATTAGACAACATTGCCCATGCACTCTGTAGCAGGACAAAAAAAGTAGTTAGAAGTGCATTATAGGGCTTTATAGGGCAACTTTGGGATAAAACAGCAAATGCTACCAATAGCACATAGATAAGGCAATCATAAAATTGAAGAAATGGCTCAACTCTAGAAGTGGAAATTCAGGAAATGGACACTGCTATGTCCTTAGCAAAGGTGGCATTGACATCTTTATCCTGCAGTCTTTCTCCTGTTTTCTCCAGTCATGTTGTCCAGCCTTTAATGAGTAGAAAAAAAAACACTTTCAGATGAGATGAAATTAGATTAACCAATGTACAACCAACCATACAACATTAAATGAAAATATTCTCGGTAAACTATTTGGGCTTCTTCAGTTTGCCCTTGAAGGAAGAACCAATTTGGTGTCAGGTAAAGCTGTTTCACAAAGATGAAATATGAGTAGGCTGCTTTGAAATTGTACACCTTTTGCAATAGGGAGAACACAATTGGGTGTTGAAAAACAATTTTAGAAATATTTGAGCAAGATTAATACTTATTTTATGCATGTAACATACACATTTGTGCTACAAATGAAAACAAACTTTGATTTCATTAAGCTAATTAGCTGAAAGTGGCATGAGCAAACATTCCAACTTACCGCATTGGTGAGGGTAACTGGAAAAGTTGATGAAAATTAATTCAGTACAATTCTATTTTGTGTAAACCAGATGGGTATTAAAATCTCAATACTTGCCTAAATACCCAACCTAAATGTACATGACATCTGTCATACATTTTCTGATGAATCTGTGCATAAAAACATCCAAATAAATTCACTGTTTTGAAATGACATGGGGAAATATGGTCTTCTCTCATTGTTTACTTTGGGAGGCTTAGTTGTCACACTGTGTTAAAACTAACCCCTTCTGTGTGGAGTCTGTACTTCAGCCTGGCTAGCTGTCACTGTAAGTTATCAAAAATAGTGCAATTTCATCCACCAAGTGGCGATTAAAATAATTACTACCTCTGAGAAGAAATATGTCTGCTGTCAAAATTTGCAGATAATTTTGCCATCGGGACACCATATAATGACCAAATAAACACATTCTGCTTGAACTTGTGCAGCTCCATAAATTATCCATGCCAGATACACATCTTAGATAATCATTCACTCATTGCTTACTTTGTTTGCAGGGTTGGGATATATCAGAATACAAGTATTGGGAATATGTTTTTTAGGAGAATAATTTTAGAGTTATTACACGCTGAATAAAAAAAAAATATTCAGAAGAAACACCATCAATGCTTGTGTATGAGCTATTTTAGAATACACATACAACATATAGCAAACGTGCTCTTTAGAACCAATTCTAAAGTGGACCTCAATTGAAGGTTTCTTTATAAGTCTGAGTAGGCTGGAAAATCACTTTGATGATTGGTTATTAATCTCAGTGTTACTGAGCTCTACTAAAGCCTGAGTGGACTGATAAATCAATGTGATGATCAGTTATTAATCTCAGTGTTACTGAGCTCTGCTAAAGCCTGAGTGGACTGATAAATCAATGTGATGATCAGTTATTAATCTCAGTGTTACTGAGCTCTGCTAAAGCCTGAGTGGACTGATAAATCAATGTGATGATCAGTTATTAATCTCAGTGTTACTGAGCTCTGCTAAAGCCTGAGTAGACTGATAAATCAATGTGATGATCAGTTATTAATCTCAGTGTTACTGAACTCTGCTAAAGCCTGAGTGGACTGATAAATCAATGTGATGATCGGTTATTAATCTCAGTGTTACTGAACTCTGCTAAAGCCTGAGTGGACTGATAAATCAATGTGATGATCAGTTATTAATCTCAGTGTTACTGAACTCTGCTAAAGCCTGAGTGGACTGATAAATCAATGTGATGATCGGTTATTAATCTCAGTGTTACTGAGCTCTACTAAAGCCTGAGTGGACTGATAAATCAATGTGATGATCAGTTATTAATCTCAGTGTTACTGAGCTCTGCTAAAGCCTGAGTGGACTGATAAATCAATGTGATGATCAGTTATTAATCTCAGTGTTACTGAGCTCTGCTAAAGCCTGAGTGGACTGATAAATCAATGTGATGATCAGTTATTAATCTCAGTGTTACTGAACTCTGCTAAAGCCTGAGTGGACTGATAAATCAATGTGATGATCAGTTATTAATCTCAGTGTTACTGAACTCTGCTAAAGCCTGAGTGGACTGATAAATCAATGTGATGATCGGTTATTAATCTCAGTGTTACTGAACTCTGCTAAAGCCTGATTGGACTGATAAATCAATGTGATGATCAGTTATTAATCTCAGTGTTACTGAACTCTGCTAAAGCCTGAGTGGACTGATAAATCAATGTGATGATCAGTTATTAATCTCAGTGTTACTGAACTCTGCTAAAGCCTGAGTGGACTGATAAATCAATGTGATGATCAGTTATTAATCTCAGTGTTACTGAACTCTGCTAAAGCCTGAGTGGACTGATAAATCAATGTGATGATCAGTTATTAATCTCAGTGTTACTGAACTCTGCTAAAGCCTGAGTGGACTGATAAATCAATGTGATGATCAGTTATTAATCTCAGTGTTACTGAGCTCTGCTAAAGCCTGAGTGGACTGATAAATCAATGTGATGATCAGTTATTAATCTCAGTGTTACTGAGCTCTGCTAAAGCCTGAGTGGACTGATAAATCAATGTGATGATCAGTTATTAATCTCAGTGTTACTGAGCTCTGCTAAAGCCTGAGTGGACTGATAAATCAATGTGATGATCAGTTATTAATCTCAGTGTTACTGAACTCTGCTAAAGCCTGAGTGGACTGATAAATCAATGTGATGATCAGTTATTAATCTCAGTGTTACTGAACTCTGCTAAAGCCTGAGTGGACTGATAAATCAATGTGATGATCGGTTATTAATCTCAGTGTTACTGAGCTCTGCTAAAGCCTGAGTAGACTGATAAATCAATGTGATGATCGGTTATTAATCTCAGTGTTACTGAGCTCTGCTAAAGCATGAGTAGAGTGATAAACCAATGTGATGATCGGTTATTAATGAAATGTATTAAGAGAATTATTTTATTAAGAAATTTGCCAACCCGTAACAGCAAGGAACAGTATGAATAATGTAAAAACAAAAAAAGGAAAAAGTTATTCTCATTTGCCTTTCCAAGATGTATTGTGAATGTATGCTAAATGCATTCTGTAGACATTACTTTTTTATATATTGTTATGCAATACATTAATGAACACATTTAGGACAGTGCACTCACTTTACAATACTTTTTCAACATATTTTGCCCAACTCGTTCGTTGGGATGGTTCTTCAGACTTCAAAGAACCTTAAACAACAATCCAGAAAGTATTCTTTGATTAGGCAGATACACCCAGAAGCCCAGAGCTCCATCAAGAACTCTTTGAAAACATTTATTTTAAAGAAGTACTAATATTAATAATAACATAATGACCAAGAACTAATGTTTTTTTAGGAAAGTAAAGACTGCTTGACTACATGGGCATTAATGAAAGCTGCCGTAGTCCAAATTATCCAACTCTGGTGTATCAGATAGCTTGGGAAAATGCTGACAAAGGCTGGCTATGCGCTGCCAGCATTAAAGGATTCTAAAAATGTTCCCTGAGGTGTAGAAGTACATCTACTGTGCTGCATTTCTGAGGGTTAGTGCAGAATATCTGTCCTGTAGCTGCTGCGTCCATTGAGCAGCTAGTTAGCCGCAACTCCCCTTGATTTTCTACCTCTCCTTCACTCTTTCTCTCGGAATGGTGACGACAATTGCCTGGTTATTACACAAACGGCACCTTTGCGGCCTTAATCATCCTCGGCAGTAATGGCATTACACGAGCCCCATGAGGGCTTAGCGTGAGGTGGTTTCCCATTTTCCTACTCTAAAATGGGAAGTAAAAGAGTCTGAATAGCTGGCGAGAGTTAGCGCCTGGAGCAAATTTGGCTCCACAGAGAGGTCAGTGAAGGCTATGGGAGATATATCGAAGGAGAAAGAGAGAGGGAGTGAGCGAGAGACACTGAGAAACAGCATTCTTCATTTGAATGTTGAAAAACACACCTGAAAAAGTCACCGTATGATCAAAAACACGGCTAATCGACTCTCTGTTTGCTTATCTCCAGTGCTGGCTGATTACACCACACCAGCACACGTTCAGCTAATGAGTGAATGAGAAATTCTTCCTCGTATTGTTCTCAGTCAGATGCACTTAGAAACCAATTTTGAGACCTGTTAAACACCGCAAAACACTTTCCTAATTACAATACCTTATCATAATCCTCAATTAGCACAACTTCCGTTTAGGCTGTACTCAACTTGCCTCTCACGCTCCTCTCTCTGTTTTCCCGTCTTCCTCTCTGCCTTTTCTCTCAGGTATTTAGAAGTCTTTTCACATTTGTGTATCATAATTAACATCATGTGAGTCGTAATGAATTCACGTTGTGTTTTGAAGTTGCGCTCTCTCTCTCTCTCTCTCTCTATTTGTTTGAATACAAACAAAAGCTTTTTATTTTTCACTACCTCCAAGAGTAGGCAGTCAGAGGAAAATAAAGCCCAGGCATATATTTTCAAGGTTTTTCTTTTCTAGCTGTAGCCAGCTGTTTTAATCAGAAATGCATTTGGAGTGACATATGCATTTATTATTAACTCAGCTAGAGATTTATTGACGTTCAATACGTTTTCATTACATATCTGTTATAAGCATAGTCATATGAAATTATAGAACATTTGGCATTAAACTCACTGTCAAGAAGAACAAAAGGCACTTTTTCATCCATAGCTGACACTGTTTTGCATCATAGGAGTGTTTGCAATGTTGACACACACATTAGAACACAGAATATGTTCATATCACAAAACAAAACCCAACTTGGCTCTAAATTCCTCGACTTTACCTTATTTTCTCACTCTGTTCCCAACAAAAAGCTTTCTGCTAATATTTGAGGGGTTTTGGCTTGCTTTGGGAGACCAGTTCATTAAAATTTACAAAGATTTGCTATTTCATCTAAATTGTAAATTTTATATGAAATTCACTTGAGATGATCTGCTTAGCGTATACTAAAAAAAGAAAAGAGATTCTGCATTTAATGAAATAATAAGTGAGTATAGGCAAGTTTATGAAGTTTAAAGCAGAGGTACGCATTAAAAACTTGTCTTCAACCATGTACAAGACTGTTTGACTGGTAATGTGGCAGGTATTAAGTTGTTACACCTGAAGTCACCAGGAATCCATTCAGTTCATTTCAAATTTAGAAATCCTAAATTCTTTACAGCAGACATGGGCTGTTCCTCAATATGCATTCTTCTGTGTTTTTGCATTCTTGTGTTCTTGATTGACATAATTTCTACTGTCCAAATTGCTTTTCAGAATTCAACATAACAGCTACCAAGAATGGTTAAAGTATCAGGATGTGTTCTTGACCCACCCTGAATACCAGGGATGCATCAGTTCATGGCCAATGAAGAACAACCTGAAATATCTACACCACAAATATGATGAGCCAGTTATCAATCTGTGTCACTGAGCTTTGTTAAAGCCTGAGTAGTCTGATAAGCCAGTGTGATAAGTGAGTTATTAATCTCAGTGTTACTGAGCTCTGCTAAAGCCTGAGTGGACTGATAAATCAATGTGATGATCAGTTATTAATCCCAGTGTTACTGGTGATGATCAGTTATTAATCCCAGTGTTACTGAGCTCTGCTAAAGCCTGAGTGGACTGATAAATCAATGTGATGATCAGTTATTAATCCCAGTGTTACTGGTGATGATCAGTTATTAATCCCAGTGTTACTGAGCTCTGCTAAAGCCTGAGTGGACTGATAAATCAATGTGATGATCAGTTATTAATCCCAGTGTTACTGGTGATGATCAGTTATTAATCCCAGTGTTACTGAGCTCTGCTAAAGCCTGAGTGGACTGATAAATCAATGTGATGATCAGTTATTAATCCCAGTGTTACTGAGCTCTGCTAAAGCCTGAGTGGACTGATAAATCAATGTGATGATCAGTTATTAATCTCAGTGTTACTGAGCTCTGCTAAAGCCTGAGTAGACAATTATATCAATGTGATGAACAACATGTCAAACTTAGTATTACTGAACTCAGTTAAAGCCTGAGTGGACTGATAAATCACTGTGTTGATCGGTTATTAATCCCAGTGTTACTGAACTCAGCTAAAGCCTGCGTGGACTGATAAATCAATGTGTTGATCAGTTATTAATCTCAGCATTTCTGAGCTCAGCTAAAGCCTGCGTGGACTGATAAATCAATATGATGATCAGTTATTAATCTCAGCATTTCGTAATTCTTTTGAGGGATGCACTGAACAGTCTTCTCAGTAGTGAGCATGTTAACAAGTGATAAGCTCAGCACTGGTGTTTTGCTGGATTTGTGCATGCATTTTGTGGCAAGTTATGCATGTCATTAACTGAAATATGGAGCTTCCCTTATAGTCAGATATTTCTAAATTTTGTTATTAGGAAATGGCAAATTGTTTGCTTAGTTCATGAGATGGCAATAGACAAGCAGGCAAAGAGAGCCAAATGAGTATTTTGTAACTTAATTTTCAAGTTAATTGTTCATGAAACATATTAACAAAAGAATTATATGAAGAAAACTGACAACTAGTTAAAGTGAGGAACAGTTTAAATGAAATAAAACTCACAACAGCCGTTTGTGCCTTATCAGTATGTATTCTATGTGTACTTTAACACTGTAAGTATTCTAAATTTGCTACTCTTATGTGTTGTAATGATATATGTTACTGAATACAATTAGGAGTGTATTCAATATTCAGCCATCAAAAAATTATTCTGCCAAACCCTGGCTAAATACATGCTACTCTAGCATTCCTGTATGAAGTGTCCTCTTCTTTACTCTCTCTGCGATTTTTCTCCAGATAATCTCTACATTTTTTTCTTATCATGTGTTTCTTATTGCACTACGTTGACATGACTGAACTATCATTTTCATTGGCAAACGTATCATCGTATAGACACTCTGAATATCCTTTCATTTCTTTAAAACTTGCTTGCTAGGCTGCTTCACACACTCCCTTTCTGTACTGCTCATGTCCTCTACTGACACCCATATTTTCTCTTCCACGTTCATATTCAACTGTTTCATAACAGCTCGAGCCAATTATTATTTTTTTATTTACCACTATGCTAAATACATGCTATGCTAGCATTCCTGTCCTCTTCAACCTTTCTTTACTCACGCTCCTACTCTCTTCAGACATCCTTCTGTTTGATTTTTATTTAGCTCTTGCACTGGGACTAGATTTAAGTGAGTCCTACACACAAAATCCATAATTGAATATGTGTTTTCTGACTGTGAAGTTTGTGCTAATATGGCTCAGGTGTTTGCTGGCTGAATAGAATGGCTTTAATTCATCAATGTTGCTTAGAAGCGAGTGTATATTTTTTGAATGATGTACAAACTACTTCATGTCTGGTTCAGAAAACTCATACAACACTGAATGAAGAAGTGATTTGGGTACTATAGATGAATTGGCTGCACTGCTTGGAAATAAGCGCCTACACATGACTTTCTTATTTGCATATTATTTGCAGAAGACATGCCGCAATTTGCCTTCATATACATGCAACATACATGAAGCATGCCCTAATTCATGCTTAATTCATGTAGTTGCAGCATTTGTAGATATAAATGTGCATGTAAAAATGGAGGACATTTATTGTAGCATTATAATAAGGTGTTATCATTGTTATTTTCTCCTTTTACCATTACTGATATTATTGATGTTATTGACAATTTATAATTTGCCATATGCAACTTTGATGAATAAGAGTAAAGGAGCTAGCAGCTAGCAGTGAACCAGTTGGCTTAACAGTGACAGTCACTGTTAGTGAAACCACTGTGGGGACCATAAAGTCTATGCTTTGTGTGTTAATTAGGGCAATTACTATTAATTAAATTGAGTTATCCACCCATATTTTGACAACTAATCAAGTAATCTTGTGTTTTTAGGCTAAGCATTTAAAATAAAGTTAACTCAAGTCTTGTTTTTTTTTTTAAAAAGTATAAGTGCAGTGGTGGTTCAGATTTTGAAATATATTGACAGTGCTCTTGATTGACACAAATAGGCACCAGAGGATTTAGGGGGATTGTAAAACATTTTTTACATGCTAGCATTGAAACAACCGTGATTTCAGTAAATGAGGCCTTTTAAACATTTTTAGATTTTGGTGGTTGGCCACTAGGGGTGCTGTGAACCCAACTGATCAGCGGTCAGTGGTTTCAGGTTTCTAGCCTTGTAGCCAAAATTGACTAAAAATCAACACAGCAAAAATAATACCACTATTCATGCATGAATTGTGTCATTGTGCCATGTGACAGGATATTCATCATATGGCTCTCCTATAACAAACCATTCTATCATACAGAAAATCAGGGGAGCCGATCCTCAGTTGTTTTGATGAAATAAGCTGCCTAAAGCAGAATTTGCAAACATGTCATTGTAAAAGTTGGAGCTGGGTTTGTGCATCTGTGTCATCATCATGGTTTGGAATCCAGTCTGTAGGTCATGCGAACTTTGTGTGAGTAATTTAGCCTGTGTGTTTGCATTTATGTGTGGTTGGGTTGGATGCAAATATATGCGTGAGAGAGTGGGCAAGGCCATTTGAGTCATGAAGGCCAAAGCATGTGAGGTCAGTAGTCCAAAAAGCCCAAGTGCATTTGAATCAATGGACAGAGTCATTACCCGCTGGCACCACCTACCCTGGCACACTCGCTAAAAGCTGGCATCAGACGCCACTTTCAGGCAGCCACTGGCCAACTTGGCATTATCCGTCCAGATCTGATTCGCTCCAAAGGACAAATTTTGTACTGGCAATATCACGTATGCCTGGAACCTTATCATGCACTGTGCACTTGGCATTTAATAACAGATACACTTAGCTTGTACTTGTAGAAGAACCTCTGGCCACTTTATTAGAAACATCTTGTTTGTATTTGTATTGCACTTCTGTCCATTGGCTGCTTTATTACAAACACTCAACTTGTGGCCACTTTATTAGAAACACCCAGCTTGTACTTCCACTCACTGGTCACTTTATTAGAAACACTTAGTTTGTAGCTCTGAACACAAATATTCAGACACTTTTTTTGTCTTTTAATATACTTTGAGTGCATTTATCCACTTCAAATTTACACTCATAATGTCTTTTGACTTTGTTCTTCGACTGGAGTCAGGCTCAACTCTTGGCCAGTGATTCCCGATGAGAATCCAAATTCTTGGAGTCGATATTTCAGTTGTGCTTTTTTCTTCATAATCGTCTGAAAGAAGGTGTATGCAGGATAGAGTCTGAGCAGCATGAGTTCGTTTAATTATCAACCTTGTATCAACACTGTAAAAATGGTTTGTCAGATCAACCTAAAAAAATGACCTTGTGTGGTAACGAGTAAATTAACTAGTTTCATTCAACCTAAATAACCACTTTGAATGAACAATTTTTTTCCATCAGTGTAATTTTTTTAATTGAATAGCAATACTTCAGTTGCTTGAGGGATTTTTTTTTATCTGAAGAGCCATTTTTTACAGTGTATGACACACCAACTCCCTTCAGCAGCCTCATTATGTGAAATCGGATGATAAGATGTACAAACATTAGTCAGTTCTAATCATTTATCTAACTACTTGATATATACACTGTGGCATCTACCACTTCCTCCATGTTTGAGAAAGGCATTTAGGGGCGTGGTATGCAAAGCTGTGTCACATGTGCCTCGCCCCCTCAGTTAAAAGGACATTTGTTGTTGCTGTTGTGTAAGTTTTTGTTTGTTTCCTTTTGCTTTTTGTTCAATAAAAGAGCATTTCCTTAAGCAGAAATAATCTGTCGTTCCTTTTGGTTTATGTGTTTATGAAAACGTAACGTGTCAAAACGAAAGAAGTGTGAAGCAAGAACACCAATCAGGGCACAGTGCGCACTTTGTTTTGAGCTTGTTTTGACCTGTTGGACATACCGACCCTGTGCAAGCACACGGTTCAATTTTCAGGAGTGCCTATTCCAACATAAATGAGCTAACCTGACTCTGTGTAAATAGACACCAATGTAGAAATATGTACGCATAAGCAGTCGTGAGCGTCGTGTCTTTTTTCTGAATTTATACAAACACTTTCATTTTATAGATTTGTTTTTGCTAGTGTACGTTTATGAACGGAGACCTACAGATGCAATATACTAAAGGAAAAACTCATTTGTGAACCTGTTTAAGGACAGTTTTTATTAAACTTAAACTTGAAACTAAGTTGCAAATAAATCTTAAACTGAAAATGTGCTTGTTTTGCATAAAGATATTTCAAGGCCAGTTGGTTCGGCCGAATATAAATTGTTTGCCTTCAGTGTTTTGTGCTTATGATCATTTGAATAGACATCAGTGTCAGATTAATTAATGACATTCTATTAAAAGATTGATTTACCAAAAGTGACACTGGAGTATTTTCACCTAAAATGAGTTCATGAAGCGAGTCGTGTTACGAAAATAGTAATAGGACATTAGTCATAATTGCTCTTTTAGTACTTTTACTTTTGATACTTAAGTACATTTGAAGGCAAATATTTTGTACTTTTACTCAAGTGGAGGTCTAAAGGGAGGAACTTCTACTTTTACTGGAGTAATATTTTACCTTGAGTATCTACTTTAACTCAATTACATGATTTGTGTACTTTGTCCACCACTGGCCATCTTGGTTGAAATTAAGGAGACTCTAGAAAACATGGAGTCATGCATTACTACTGCTAATAGAAGTGCTTGTAATAAAGTGACCAGTCAGTGTCTATATAGAAATAGTCAATGAAGGCGTGTGGAAGTGTGTTATTTGGTGTACAGTAACGAAAACCCGCACCGCATGCAAATCTCCATTTTCCCACAACTGTGGAATCTCAAAAAGAAATCTTCAAGTAGAGCTGGAATGTGAAGTGTCTGCAGTTCAGTGTCTGTAGTACTTCAAAAAGGTGTGTATTTGTGTGCATGTCTTGGCAGGGTTTGATGTGCCTCGGGTGATGGCACCCTTCTTTGCTTCTGTCGTGATCCGCCTCTCTCTTGCTCTTTCTCCTTTTTTTTTTATTTTGTTTTATTTTATTTTACACTTTAAACAAATGGAATGCATCTATCATGATTTATTCCCCTTGTCTCTCTTCCCTCCCTCCTCCCTTCATCCTTCCATCTGTGCGCTGTTCCCATCATTAGCTGAACGACATGTATTTGCACCAAAGGATGTGGCGATTAGCACTGTAATGAAAGGATTCTTGTTACACACAGTATCTGTGATATGTATGTGCAATGTAATGTGTAAGTGTACAGCATTCCATTCAGTCTGTTTACAGATGTTTGCTCCATCCATCCTTTACAATGATTTTTCTTCCTCTCCCTCATGTTTTTGCTATTGCATTAAGCTGACGTGACTAAACTAGCATTTTCGCTGACAACCTATCATCGCTCAGACACTCTGAATTTCCTTTCATTTCATTAAAATTTGCTCACTAGGCCACTTCAGACCCCCTCTGTACTGCTCTTTTCCTCAACTGACACCATTTTTTTTTTTTCCCTTTCCACATTCATTTTTAACCATGTTCGATAACGGTTCAAGCCAATTATTTATTTATTTAACGCTGTGCTAAATGTATGCTATGCTAGCAATCTTGTGTGAAATGTCCTTACATAACCTTTCTTTACTCTCTCCCCTATTCTTTACAGACATCGTTTCATTTTCTCCCGGCCTGTGTTGTAAAACCACTGAAGATGGTTCAGAACGCTGCAGCGCATCTGGTCTTTAACCAACCAAAACAGGCGCATGTCACCCCACTGCTCATTGAGCTCCACTGGTTACCGGTTGCTGCTCGTATCAAATTTAAAACTCTTACGATTGCCTACAAGGTGTTAACAGAGCAGGCTCCTTCCTACCTGCACTCGCTCCTAAAGGCTTACAGCACCGCCCGGCCGCTGCGATCCTCCAACGAACGTCACTTAGCTTTGCCAAACATTCACACAAAGCAATCGAGACTGTTCTCATACTTGATTCCCCAATGGTGGAACAAGCCACCTTCCACTGTCAAAGCAGGGGCATCCCTCGCTATTCAGGGAGCACTTACTCTAATCGCCTCTTGCAATCTAACCACTACCAACCTCATCTCCTTCTTGCCCTCCTTCCCTTCTCTACCTCGCTATTACCCTCTGGCCTCCTTTAAGGCCTGACTATGTTTGTTCTATGTACCTCATTATTTGTAAGTCGCTTTGGATAAAAGCGTCTGCTAAATGTAATGTAATGTAATGTAATTTAGGCCTTGCACTGGGACTACATTTATGTATGAGTCCTCCACACAAAATCTAGAATTTATCATGTGTTCTGATGGTGACGTCTGTGCTAATATTCCTTAGATGTTTTCTGGTTAAAGACAATAAGCTAGCAGCTAGTAATGAATGAGTGGTCCGCCTATTGACTGTTGACTTTGAAACAGTAGATCTCTGAAGTCGTATATCATTCTGTAGTTGCCATTCATGGCCACATTAGCATCTCCAGGTCTTAGCTGGTGTAATTGCATCCTGTGGAATACAACAAGTTTCCAAACCCAGTATGTTTTGCCTGTGTTTTTCCACTGTCAAAAGAACATCAATGCTACATCAATGCTAATAGAAAGCTAAAAACGTGACATCACATGAGCATAACCGGCCATCTACTATTAATCTTTAACACGGTTATATAATACTGGCTAATTATTGACTAGCTGGGTTTGGACACTTATTGGCTGCTGAAGTTATATAACCAGTAAATAATTATGCACAAACTTACTGATTATAAACTCCTCAGCCACTGTGGATAAATTAAAACTGTAAAACAATACAAAAATAGTTCAGAAACTAAGCAAATGAGCTTTGCTCTACGTTCACTTTCCATACTGGGTTTACTTGGGCCAGCTCTTTTTTTAAGGTTTAACACTAAAAATGGACTTCACCGCACAATAACATTCCAAAATACTTTTAAAAATAAAAAAATACAAAAATCTATTACAAAAAGCCTTAAGAGTACAATTTAATGTAGTTGTTTTTGTCATTTTAATGTCTCTTGAGAATTTGCTGCTTTGATTTCAGCATGTTGTAGAGTACCTTTAAATGAAAATACAGTGGTCCCAAAAAGTATTTGGATACTTAATCGTTTAACCATTTGTAAACTGTTGCAGCTCTTTAATCTACTTCATATAATGTTTTAAAAATTGATATTTCTTCAGAGAAAAACACTTGTAGCACTAATTTAAAATGATGGTAGATTCCTTGTGTTCAGAAAGCTTGGAGAAGAATTGCGGCCAGACTGCAGTAAGTGTTCTGTAAAGCACAGTGGCTGAAAAGTCTGGGGCTGTTTTTCTTACAATGGTGTTGGTGAGCTTCTGTTCATTGATAAGATCATGAACAAAGGCATTTTGGATGCAGACCTGTGGAGTTCTACAAAGTAACTGTTCAAATGATAATGGTCTGAAACACACCAACTGCCTTTTCAGAGAGAACTTGAACAAAAATGAAATGACAATCTTGGAACGATCTGTTTAAAATGAATATCCAAGTATTTTTATACTACCTGCTGATGATGCCAGAGTGTGATGTTTAGAGTGTTTTGAAACAATGAACCATTTCCCAAAGCAATTAGTTCTGTTGGTTCAAAGCCTCTGAAACCATTGTTTTTCCCATTACTGCTCAACAGTAGAACTCTAAAGGAAAAACATGACAGTATTGCAGGCATGCCTGATCTTCCACAAGACCTTCCATCATTTGGTATTTTGTTAGTAGCACTGGATTACACTGACTTAGTGGCTGTTCCAGATTCTCCCATGTGTCTTGCATGTTGTCCTGGTTTGAGATTCTGCTTCTGAGAGTATGTGTGAGATGTGCTCAATAAAGCATTCAGTGATGACTTGAGCCCTATGGATTGCACCTTGAGTGAGGCCACTCCCATCATGAGAGAAATGTGTGCAGATGTAATGCTGAGAGTGTGATCTAAGGCAACTGTTAGTCAGGATCCATAAATATGACTCACAGAAGCTGCGGCATGGAACGGTCCACTGTGTTTGCTCTGGCGGGGGTCATAAAGCTGTCAGAACATCTCCATGATCCCCACTCTAAAGCTGATTTATGGCTTCTTCCCCTCCTCTCACTGCTCAGACCAGCGCTACACTAATGACATGGAGAGCTGCTTTCCACATCCAAACTAACCATTTACACCTCACAACTTAATTTACATCTAATGTTTATTCATCTGTTTGTCCAATGCTTGGATTCAGTTTTTATTAATATTGCATCTATGTTTAGCCAGTTATTTTTTTAATACTATATGGCCAAAAGTGTGTGGACACCTGACAATTACACCTAAATGAGATTGTTGGACATCCCATTCCAAAAACACAGACAAACAAGTATCAGAACACTTCAGATCTTTTGCAACACATTTTTGGCACCGTATGATGACAGTCTGATTCTGTTTGAAACAGTTGAACGTCTCTAAATCTAAAACATCTAAACAAAAATTGCTGCTTTTTAAATGATATAGTCCGGGTTTAATTTTACTCAGTGATATTATTAGAGTAATGCGTTCTTTAGTAAAGGAAATGGTACTATATAGAACCAAAAACAATCAGTTAACCCTTTGAATGATTAAAGGGTTCTTTGCATCATGAAGAGTTTCTTTAGATTGCTAAAGACTACGCTGTAGATGGTTCTATATAGAACCTTTTTGAAAAGGGTCCTATATGGCCCCAAAAAGGGATCTTCCATCATAACAAGCTTGACATTGTTACACCAGAAGAACCCTTTTTAGTCCTATGTAGTTAAGTGTTAAGTTCCCACAAACGGGGAAATTCCACCTCCGCATTTAACCCATCCATGAAGTGAAACACCACATACACACTAGTGAATACACACACACTAGAGGGCAGTGAGCACACTTGCCCGGAGCGGTGGGCAGCCCTATCCACGGCGCCCGGGGAGCAATTGGGGATTAGGTGTCTTGCTCAAGGACACCTCAGTCATGAACTGTTGGCACTGGGGATCGAACCAGCGACCTTCTGGTCACAGGGCCACCTCCCTAACCTCCAGCCCACAACTGCCCCCATAGAACTCATTTCAAAAAGGTTCTATGCAAATTCTCCATCAATCTGATCCCATTAATCATACAAAGTGTTTGAGTGTTCATGGTTCTATATAGAACAATTTTGGTAACACTTTACTGTAGGGTGCTGTTCATAAGGCAACATGACGCCTAAACAAGATTGTCATGACAACTGACATAACCCTACATAACTGTTTATAAATGCTTGTTCCAATAAGCGTTGTTCACCATAAAGGTTACATTTGCCAATTTTAATCAAATTCAGCTAAAGTAGCCTTTATGACAAATGATGCCTGCTGTAATAAGCATTTATAAACAGTTATGTAGGGTTATGTCAGTTATAATGACAACTTCATGTAGGTGTCATGTAGCCTTATTAACAGCACCATACAGTAAAGTGTTTCCCCATTTTCTTTACGTATGAACCCTTGAAGAACCATCACATTTAACTGTGTGCATGAAAACCAAGCAACACACAAGACCATCACACTGAAGAAAGTTTTTACTCCTCTCCACATCAATCAATACATTTTCAAATTTTCAAAGGCTGCATCAGAAATGTAAAGAGAACAAAAATATTTGTGGACATACAAAAAGCATGAATAAAAAAAAAATCTCTTCATGTCTTTGCCTAGCTGGATTTGGCAATAGCATTTCGTCCACATCTCAGACTATATCCTCTCTCGCAAGATAGGGAGAGAAGCATCTTCTTGAATGGCAAGTCCATCCTTGCACAGACTGTATCAATTTGGTTGCCTCATCCATGGCTTGAATGAGTGGCCTCCTGACATAAGGCCGGAGATCGTACACCTTCCACCACCAGGCCAAAAAAGCTCCTCAAAAGGAGTAAGGATGGGAGAATATGGTTGTACTGAACATTGGGGAATGATGTTGATGAATGCAGTCTTGGACCAGAGCAGATTGATGAAAAGATGTATTGATATATCTCATCTGCTTTGCATCCATTTGGTCCATATTGCAAGGACCCAAGTTGGCATGGTGTTGGAGGACCCCAATCTGCGTGAGTGCAGTGCACATTGTGATGTTAACACCACTTTGGCCCAGGACATTCAAAATAGCTCTGTGGCCAGTGATGTTTCCACCTTTTCTTCTTACTTTTGTTAAATTAAGCCCAGCATCATCTATGAAGATAAACACAGGATTGCATCAGCATTCATTTGCAAAACCCTCTGGAAAAAAAGGACAACATTGTGTAGCTCAGTGTAGGCCTGTTATAAATTTGCATGTAAAAAGTTTCTGTTTGCAGTGCATAGTACTAAAGTGTACATTGCTTGCCTCCACATATGCCACAGGTCGTTTACTGTCTCAGAGTTTCTTTCAAATGGCTTCATCTGCATGTGAGGTTTTTCAAGATTTGCCCCAGTGTTTATAGACAGACCTGATGGACATTACTGTAAACTGTTTGATCACTGAGGATGTTAGTTTGAACCTTTCGGAAATGTATTGCATTACTGGCCAAAACCATGCATAGTTCTCTCTTGTTCCTCTGAGAATATGGGACCCCTTTCTCCTTGAACTTCTCCACCCTCCATGTAGACCAATCAATATACAGGTGAAATGTCACAGGACAGCATAAACTCTTTAAAAAGATGATTTTTCAAGGGTTCTTTAGTGAAGGCAGTGGTTATAAATAGAACCGTGACAGCTCAAATTTTCTTTGCATGGTGAAGTGGTTGGTTCTATATAGGAACTTTTTGCAAATGGCAATATATCACACCAAAAGGTTCTGCTATTGTTACAATGTTCAGCTTTTAACTACAATAGAACTCGTTTGATGCTATATAGAACTGTTTAAAAAGTTTTTTTTTAATAAAAAACATGTACAACACATTCTCTATCATAGTGAATTTCATCATCAGTGAATTTTTGTATTTATTCTTTGAGCTGCTATGGTACTACATATAACCACTGCCTTCACTAAAAGAACATTGAATGTTTTTTACAATGTGCAAGACATTGTTTCAACCATGGAATGTAGTCATTGGGTACCAAAAAGTAGTATGTACATGTACATTGAGTTGATTTTACCATAGGCAGTAGAGAAAAGTTGTTTTTCACTTGTGCTCTGGTCAAAATGTCAAAGTACGGTTGCAATAGAATATCTACTGAGGTTGGGGGAAGTCTCTATCCAGCCTTCCTCAATGTCAACCCATGGTTTATAATATGGTCCACCAATGTTGCTCAAATCTCATCTTTTTTGTTGACCTCCTCCTCCAGGTCTACCTATAACTTTTCTTCTACCTACCCCTAAAAAAGCACCTGTGTACAGTTAAGGGCCCTGTTTGAATAATTGGTTTACAGGTGTGATATTTTGAAAATTGGTGCTTCCAAATGGCAATGGAGTGACATCATGTTAGATCTTAGTGGAGAAAAGTGTTTAGCAGCTTGTATGTTGCTAAAAGTATGAGGCTGAGATTATGCTTATAGTTGTACTGAGGTTTGGCTCCTTTAGTGTCAGGTTTCACTAACTGTGTTATTTTTAATGTTAAGTGTTTAAGCAAAACTGTAATATGGAGACCCCCACCTAGCTGCTCTGCCGTGGAAACCAAATCTCCAAAATATGAAGCTGCCAATGCACAGCATTTCTGTAGTGAGTGATGCAGCAGAGGATAGGTGATCTTTACATGCTTAAGCACTTGGTAGTGACACCAAATGGTCTATCACTTTGTATGGGTTGTTGTTGCACCTGGATGTTTCCATTTCACAATAGTAGTGCTTACAATTGACTGGGGCAGATCAAGCAGGGCAGAAATGTTACATTTAAAGTCGCTGAGCTCTTGATTTGCTCCTTAACTGACTCACAACTACTCAGACTCTAGACTAGAGGTCCACAACATGCAGCTCATTTACTGCCCTGTTGCAGCTCCACAGCAGAATTAGATTTTTAGGTAAAAATAGATACAATAACCCTTACTTGAAGTAAGATAAAACTCTGCTAATTGTGCTAATACAGGTTAAACAATAAATGGTCTTAAACACTGGACTTCATGTATACCACTAGTCCATCAACTTTTAACCCTGAAGATTGGTGCACAGACTGTTGGCAGGCAGACAACAGTCTTGCCTAGCTAGCAGCTAACAAAATGACAAAGAGAAAGATTTAAGACGAACATAATTTGGAAACAAATGTACTCCAGTTGGTTTCCTGATACGTTTATCATCTGCAGTTTATCATCCGTCAAACACTAAACTGTCACGAGGCTGAACTCAGCTTCTCATTCGTCAGCTTGTTTGAATTTTCATGTTCCACCATAAGTGGTGCAGCAGTTACATTTAAGGTGGAAGGCGGAAGAAATTTGAACAAGAAGCTGGCGAATAAGCATCTGACTTGAGCCTCATAAAAAGTCAAACATTGGGAGACATTTTACAAGAAACTGCTCTACTTTCATGGAAAAGTTTCCTGCTGGAGATGTGAGTTAAGTAGCTATAGCAGAGCTAAAACTTAAAGTAGATCAAAGTAAGTCTGTGTTTTTTAGCCTATACTAGCACCTTAGCACATACTGAGGCATATTTACAGGCAAGATGGTAAAATTGACATAAAATGTTGTGGCTCCCAAGGTGGTTAGATTTTTGTTAGAAGGATAAAATGGCTCTTCTTAGCATTTGAATTATCGACCCTGGTTTTATTAATAAAAAACATGAACAAAAAACTGATTAAATTACATCCACCAACCTTAATACATTAAATTATTACATTTACATTTATGGCATTTGGCAGACACTTTTATCCAGAGCGACTTACAGTTTGATCATTTTACACAGGTAGGCAAAGGTGGTGTTAGGAGTCTTGCCCAAGGACTCTTATTGGTGTAGTGTAGGGTAATTATTCAAATTTAGTGAAGAATCAGCTGAATATCTATACAAACTGCCTTATCAATTTAGTAAAAAAAGCTGGATAGGCTGTTTTGCTAGCTAACAAGTATACTTGCATTACCAACTACAGGCTAACGTTTTTATCTTCTTTCTTTTAAAAGCTGCAGCTTCATTGTTATCTTTCATACTGAAGGTTTTTCTATGACAAAAAGGCTCATTATGACATTTGTATGTACCCAAAAGAGCCAAAATGATATTTTACAGGAATATTTTACAACCTTTTTTATTTATGCGAATTAAACAAGGCCTTTTTTGTTACTGTGCCTATGAGACTGAAATGTAAAAAATCTTTATTCTGTATTGTGCACTGGTCAAAAAACAGGTCCCCCCGTATGCATGCATGTGTGTATTTATATGTTGAATTAACATTTTGGAAATAAGAGGTTTGGTTCCAGCAGTAATAGATACGTTAATTTAGGAAAGAACCAAGTATTGATCTAGCTTAAGAGGTGTGATTACAAGCAGTCAGTGAAGAAAAGAATGGGGCTGTTTTGCAGATGGAGAGCCTAAGTCTAGATGCTATTATCAGTGCTTCTTCCTGTGTGTGTGTGTGTGTGTGTGTGTGTGTTTACATGATCACTGCTAAAACACACTGCAGTTGCTCTATAGCAGAAAATGATTGGATCCCACACAGCACCGTAAATCAGTTGGATGCTGAAACAGTGCTTTTCTCTTGTCTCTTTCTGGCTCTTTTTTTTCCTGGAGCTTCTGAACAGCATGTGTGTATTGGAGCATAGGTCAGGTGTGTGTGTGTGTGTGTGTGTGTGTGTGTGTGTGTGTGTGTGTGTGTGTGTGTGTGTGTGTGTGTGTGTGTGTGTGTGTGTGTGTGTGGGGACAAATAGCTGACTTGGTGTTCCGGAAAGCAAAATGAGGTTCTAAGCATCCAATAAAGTCTGCAACAAGGTTGGAGTCACACACACTCGCAGAGGACTCATAACGTATCTATGCACAGGTATGTTTTTGTACAATTCCAGTACATTTTTTTAAGAAAACAAAAAAAAAGTACATCTATCAAGCTACATGTTTAATTTTTTAAAGCTGAAATAATAAAGTCATTTCTTTTTGGTTACTCAGGCTACAATTAGGTTTAGGACTAAACTTATTACATATACACTACTGTGCAAAAGTCACAGACTCCCTTCATTTATTTCACTTCTAGTCAAAACAACCATTAATTATATTATATTCACAAAAACATATTCAAAAGAAAATGACATAGAAACCTTAACAACTAAATGTCATTTCAAAGTTTTCAATGTAATGTTTCCACAATTTACCTGTACTACAGCTTCTATTCTTTTCAGGAGACTTGCTTTCAGTTTTTCAAACAAACCCAACAAAAACAAACAAACCCCCCCAAATATTGTATTTCTATCCATTCTATGATGAATAGAGCAATAAGAAAGATTTCAAAATTACCAGGGACAGGAATGCAGTCTCACTACCTGCTCTAAAATGCAGGAGTGTGGCTAAAATAAGTCTTCATCTATGGATTGAAACTCTCTGTGCTTTGGGAATGACATGAAAATGTGGGGCAGCATTTTTTTTTTTATTCTAATTTAAAAATTAAACTGACTTTAAAAGAAAACATCAAGTATTGTTTTCACAACTTAAGATTTAGGGTTAGGGTTTGGGAATTCTAACCCCTCCCGATAGAAAATGCCCCCCCTTTAAAATGCCCCTTTGGGGGCAGTCACGGGCTGGAGGTTAAGGAACTGGCCCTGTGACTGGAAGGTTGCCGGTTCAATCCCCAGGGTCGACAGCACATGACTGAGGTGTCCTTGAGCAAGCCACCTAACCCCCAATTGCTCCCCGGGTGCCATGGCTTGGGCTGCCCACTGCTCTGGACAAGTGTGCTCACTGCCCCCTAGTGTGTGTTGTTTCACTTCACGGATGGGTTAAATGCGGAGATGGAATTTCCGCATTTGTGGGATTAATAAAGTATCACTTAACTTATAATTTTGTATATATTTATCTTATTACTATCTCAATTAATACCTTGAGTTTAAATAGATCATTATAATCCATGTAAATATCTGAGGTCTGAATAGTCCTATAAATATGTCTTTTATTTATTTATTTATTTATTTATTTATTTATTTATTTATTTACTGTGAAACTGTGGTTTCAACTAATATAGTAGAATGTTCCATATATGCCAACATGCCGCTCAATATCTTTCCAACTTTTGAGTCCTTCTCTTTTACTAGCAAGTACACACACACACACACACACACACACACAGTGCCCCCCTCAGATGTATGTTGATTTAACGCACCTCTTATATACACTCAAGCCCCATGTGTCTTAGTGAGCTTAACTCACCGCAAACAGCATTAACATTGAACGAATGCAAAGCAAAAAAACATATATCATCTGCAGTAACGGGCACTGCAGTCAATACCTATGGGTCCTCAGAGAGTGGGAACTCATTTTAGCCCCCAGCAGCTTCTGGCAGCTGCATCAATAATCAATTTATTAATAAATAACGAGTTCCATGCACCGGTTCCATACATCCCAAATCAGAAGTACGGGCACGTACACTGCTACTCATGCATGCACACACACACACACACACACACAAAGTTACTCTCACATATGGTGTCGTGATTTTGAAATTTTTGCTACGAATTGAATGTTCCAAAATAAAATGTATCAAATGTTGAGATCAGAATAAAGTCATTATGTCAGTGGTCTCCAACGCTGGTCCTGGAGAGCTCCCTTCCTGCAGAGTTTAGTTGTATCTGATAAACTGCCTGGCCCCTTAACTCTAATACATCTGATCCAGCCAATCTGGGACTTGAGAAGAGCTTGATTTGCTGGAGCAGGTAAGGCAAATTGTGGTTGGAACTAGGCTCTACAGGAAGGCAGCTCTCCAGGACCAAGGTTGCAGACCACTGCAGTATATTGCTGTTGTCCAATGAAAGAAACAACACAAGTATCTGCAATTTTTTTTTTTTGGATTTTTATTTATCTTCATCATTTGAACACAGCAGATGTACTTTATACTGTGTGTAAATGTCTTGATGAATAGACCAAAAGAAAAGCTCCAAAATGGCTTGAATTGAAATCTCTTTACATTAACTAAAAAGTAAAAAAAATTTAAAAGATACTTTTTAGCATTTTGTTGAGTTATATTTTTAGGACATTGAAACAAGGAGCAAAAGTGCAATCAGTACCACATTTGTGTCAGTAAGTAAAAGAGGAGATATTTTATTATGATTTGAATATGATGAAAGGTTTTTGTTGTGTGTGCAGTTGTTTGCCTAAAGAAACCAACATTTCCTTATTTTATTTATACTTTTTGCTGCTTTTCTTTTTTGTGTTTTTTAACACAAAACCAACAGAGAAAAGTCAAACGTTCGGACTTAAAGCTGTAGCTTCGCAATACAAATCAATTATGTAATTACTAAGGGTGAAACAATTTACAAAATTCATAATTCAGTTTGGTTTGCTACAGTGGAGTCTTGATTCGCTGCATTTTTCAAAATAGAAATAAAAAGTGACTGAAAGTGCCTTGTATTATTTTTCCATTTATTAAAGCATTTCAAAGTACAAAACTATTATATTTTATACTAACACACTAGCCATGTGGTAATATATGAGATTTGAGCTAATATTTGATGAAGAGGAGTATGCTTTTCTTTTCTCCTCTTGATTTTGAGGTAAAACGTAAATTTTATTTTCAGAGGACTTACACTGGCCACCTACCTGGTACTTCCACTTGCTGGCCATATTATTTCAAACACCTACCTTGTACCTCCACTTGCTGGCCACTTTATTAGAAACACCTACCTTGTACTTCTACTCACTAGCCATTTTATTGGAAACGCCTACCTTGTACTTTATTAAGTTGCCACTTTATATTAGAAACACCTTTTGATGAATACATAAGCAACTAACTGATGTTTTATACTTTTGCATGAAAGCTTATGATAAAAAGAGCTGAGGACAAATAATATCTAGTAACACCAGCCAGGGTTTATTTAAATAGATTTTTTCCTGGCACTTTTTCTAAGAGTTAGTAATCTCGGGGGGTGGGGGGAGTGGGGGTTTGGGAGTCCAACGTTTTTCACTCCAAAAAAATTGAGACATTATTTTCTTTTGTCATGACAATTTCAGGCTCAAGTAACTGTTCTTGTGTTTCTCCTACTTACAGCACCATGGGAAATTATGATTGAATGGAAACAACTGTTTGATCTGAATGCTTGAGTGTGCTTTGACATTGACAAAAACTTTGGTTTTTACCTTGCTTTGTTTATGCAAATGTGAGGTATTTATTTATTTATTTACTTGCTTACTTTCTTGCACAGTGAAGCTCTCGATGCTGAATCGAAGGTGACACTTAGTTTTTGAGTAAACCTACTAAGCTTGAAAAGAAAATATGACCAGTAAACAAGGCAGCCAACAGTGCATATCTGCTGTTGCTTCATGCACAGACAAACACATACACACCTGTCCCCTTCTCACGCTGTAGGCTTAGATCCAGTCATAACTGCAGGAAAATGCCCCCCCCCCCCCCCCCCCCCCCACACACACACACACACACACACACACACACATACATACAAACACAGTTTTCCCAACCACGTTACCCTCACACCTAGGGTCACCTTTGCAGGTCTAAATAGCATTACCCCCACAGTAAATTCCCATAGATTGAGTTTGAATTGAGCGGGTAGAGAAGGACAGGCTTGGATGGGAAAGAAAAGCAGAAAAAAGTGCTGAGAGTAAACAACAAATCAGAGGCATCATCCAAACCTAAACCACATTCTCAGTAAAAAAGAACAGCTTTCCCAGCTTCCCAGAATCCAACCTAGGATGCCCAAGCTACATCCAAGCTAGGAACCATTTAGGAATGTTCAATGGTTTGAAATCACTTGTCATGTTAATACCATCCTAAAAATAATGTAGACATTGTTATAATGAACAGTATGTTGTTGTATGTTATAAACAATGCACCAGTTCATTTAAGATGCTTTATTCACGATTTTATTCCAGTATTTTGGAAGTGACGAAAGGTTAGTAAATGCTAAAACTTTCATTAACCAACTAAAATAAATGTACATGTATTTATACAAATGCTACATGTTTTATAAATATAACTAAATTCTAGCTGCACATACTGCATAGATATGCTTCAGTACTTGATTGTAACCGTACGTAACTCCCATTGCACATCCTTAATACTACTCACAGTTTGTTGCTTGTGTATTCTTTTACATACAATTTTTTTCTTGGTGAAAAACATACTGCTGTATACTAAATACAGTGTAAGAATCCATTTGCTGTACTTTCTTACTAAGGTTTCTGCCTCGAGATTTACTCAACACTTGAAATAAGAGGCATCATCTGTTGATTTTATTATAACTTCTGGTTATTATAACATTGTAATTTTCTGTGTCTACCTTCTAAGCTGATATAGAATTCATAGTATTCTAATGATGTCATGCTGCCACTGTTTAGGAGGGCAAGTTCACGTTCATTTGGCAGTGGTTTGTTATGAGAGATAACAAAACCTTAACCAATCCAACAAAGACAGTAAAACATGATTTTTTTTCCATTTTTTTATCTGGATTTTTTTCTCTGTGGTAGATACAGCCAATCTCTAACGTTGGTCAAGAGCTCAACTGAATTCTTAACATTTGAGATTAACCACTGACATCATTCGGCGATGACAATGGAATCAACTAATCAGGTTTTGGGTTACAATCGTTGGAACAATTTAATGTCAAAAAATGTTACACCCACCCTTCAGGAATCCTAGATACATCACTGAGAACGAGTGGTAGCCTAACCAGGAAACAGCAGCAGCTCAAAGTAAGGACTCTTTACTGAAGGAATAACAGTAAAACTGCTGTAGGGTAAAACACATGTTAATATGTCTGTTTAATGTGTCTAGCTTTTAATAAGATATGTAACTGTTTTTACAAGCTTCAATTGTCCATGTTTACCCTAGAGTGACCAAAAACTTCATGAATGGCCACAAGCTTAGTGCTAACATTCAACAATGGCAGAAATGAGCATTATCAGAGAAGTTTTTCACAAGGCCCAACTCTACAGTTTGCCACTGATTTCATTATATTGTAATTTTACTGCATTTTATGAAAGCAGTTAGGTATCCATAGCCATGCATTGCTGTTGTTGTGCCAAAGTAGCATTGTGCCTAACACACCTTAACTGTGGTAAATGTATAAATCCATGCCCTCTTATGTTAACGCTTTACTACATAGACTCCTACTTGTAGTAGAGCACTGACAACAGTATTGATTATATATATATATATATATATATATATATATATATATATATATATATATATATATATATATATATATATATATATATATATATATATATATACAACAGTATATATTTTATCACTTTACTTCATTTAACAACTTTCTGCAAGTTCCCCAAAATGTATTATCAGATTAACTGGGACACTGTTGGCTTTCTGTGTGTGAAATGTGCCTGCTGTGTACTGAGGTGCTAGGGAGCAACGAGGGCTGAAAGAGAACAAGTGCGAACCCCCTGCTTTAAAAATAATTCATACCGCTCCACAAAGATGGCTACATCAAAATAGTCAAGACACTTTCTCAATATTACAAAGAATTCATGCACAGATGTTGCAAGAAGTAGCATTTAAACAGGACAAAAACACTTATCGGCAGATCTTTTTCTACATGCATCCTACAATAAGCACCGTTATTTGCCGTTATAGTGAGAATTTCCCTTACTAAATTCACTTAACAAGCAAAGATTGTCTATAAATAAGTTAAATATCTTATAATACGCTTAAAACAACCTCAACACGTGAAATATTAGATATATCAACTAGATTTAAGATAATTCAGTTGACTATACACCTTTTTGGCGATGCTACCTGTTGTTTCTTTTCAGATTTTTTTAACACTGCATTGCATTTTAAATGTATAGTATGTGCTACAATTACACAAAAATAATTGCAATCACCACTTTATAGCCAATAACCCTGAAGTAGTATGATGAGAGATAGGGTTAGGGTTAGAAATACATGGAGAAATCCATGCTGTATGACTGATGTGTAGTCTTGTGGCTTCCATTGCAACAGGCCATGTGTGTGTTTTTCTATTCCCTTTGATGATCTCCCCTTTCTCTACCTCAAACCCCCGGGTCATAAATGCACCTGCAGATGCTGGCCCTGCTCATAGCTGACAGTTTTCCACTGCAGCAGGCAGTGTATCTGTTTGTTTGAGTGCCATTTCTACCACCGTGGGTGCGTTTGTACACCCATCTTCCCATATTTTTCAACATCATTCATCTTGTTACTTCAGAGAGACTAAGAGATGCTAAATTATGTTCATCTCCATGTTGGCAAACTATTTGTTTTCATTTGGTGGCTTAACGAAGTCTGCTATCCTACTTTACCATTCTAATTACATTAATCAGAGTTTGCCCGCCCAGCTTGGGTATTTTTCGTCACGTTCACTGATTTCCCTAGACACAAAGTTTCAAGACGTAACAAATGAATTGTAACCTTGAATCAAGCTAAATGGCAATACTTTTCATACCATTAAAATGTGTTCATCTGGATTCATTTGGGTTTGTGTGTTTAAGGTCTTAAAGGTGTTTATACTGTAATTGTCCTTTTGGACAAGTAGTGGTGCTGCATGAGAAGGCCTATCTTGCAGTTGACTTTCCAATTCATTCCAAAGGTGTTCAGTGGGGTTGAGGTCAGAGCTCTTTATGGATCTTCCTTTGTGCGCATGGGACAGTCATGCTGGAACGGGAAAGGGTCCCAAACTGTTGCCATAGTTGGAAGCATGTAAAGCATTGCGTAAAAAGAAAAAAAAACTTTGTATGCTGTAGCATTAACATTACTCTTCACTGGAACAAAGGGGCCTAAACACAGACAAACACCCCCAGACCATTATCCCTCCTTCACCAAACTTTATTGTTGGAACTATGCATTCTGGTAGGTAGCATTCTCCTGGCATTTGCTAAACTCAGATTTATCTATCAGATAGTATCTATCAGATACTCCCAGATAGTAAAGTGTAATTCATCAGTTCAGAGAACATGCTGCCACCAAGACACTAAGTGCTTCAGTAAGACCCATTCTACTGCCAGTGTTTCTGTGGAGCTTGCAAGGCTATATGCTTGATTTTATACATCATTGATTTTATTAGCAATGAGTATGGCTAAAACACTTTACTTCAATAATAACAGTTGGTAACGCTTTCTTTTACAGTGCCCTAAGTTCAAGGTAAGTGTCAGGTACAAACTCAAAAGTACTAGGTAAATATTTAATGCGTCAAGATGGTAAGTACCACACACACACACACACACACACACACACACACACACACACACACACACATTTTCTAAGCCATTTCTCCCTCAGGGTCGCGGGGGGGTGTTGTAGCCTATCCCAGCGGTCATTGGGCGGAAGGCAGGATATACCCCAGACAGGTCGCCAGTCCATCACAGATGGTAAGTACCAGGCAAGTCTAAATTAATTATACTGCAATGTCTCACAGGTTCTAGGTATTACCCAGGTAAGTGTGAGGAACAAACTCCAAAGTACTGGGTAATTATTTTAGGTGAGAAAATATTAAATACCAGGATAGTCTAAATTAATTACTATGAACGTCTCACAGGTTCTAGATCAGGCCCATGGGCCTTGTGTTTGACATATGGGTACTAGATTGTCAATATTAGAGGGAATATATCTATGTGTTATAATGTATTTACCTGGAACTGGAAAAGAATAAACAGGATGTGAGTAGGAGCTCAGGTCTTAAATAGTGTGTATCTGTCTATTACCTAGATACTAAACTGAATGTGAACTGTAAAAGACAGAAGGGACTCTTTATATGGTTTACCTGAGTTCTTAAACCAGACTGTAAGAGAAAGCAGGATTTGTCACAATGGTAATACCTGTTTGTTAAAACCTTCTGACAACTTTGTCTTTTGACACAATAATCCCTGTTCATTACAATGTACAATATTGTACAAGAATGTACAAGAAAGTCTTAATTCCTACACCTTGCATCTTATTACTTAAAATAATTACCCAGTACTTTGGAGTTTCTACCTTACACTTACCTGGGTAATACCTAGAACCTGTGAGAAATTTCATTGTAATTAATTTAGACTATTCTAGTACTTACCATCTTGTCACCTAAAATAATTACCTAATACTTTGGAGTTTGTACCCCACACTTACCTGGTTAATCCATAGAATTTAGGGGACTGTAAAAGAAAGGGTACTGATTATTTTTTTACCCTACACATCTGCAACAAATTAAATCATAAACTTTGTTTCCAGTGCCTACAGTGTAAGCCCAAATAAGTTCACATAACTTTTTGAGGTAACATGTTGCCTTAAAAAACATTAAGCTTTGGTGAATAAACCAGCTTGTTTAAATTCAATGTATTTAAGATACCAAACACTGCATGTTAAAATAAATAACATTTCTGCCAGAAAGACTCAAGTGGCAAGAGTGCGGTGACAATTTTTTATATCCTCAAAGACATTTTATCAGTTGTAAGATAACAATTCAGTAGAAATTAAGAGTCTTTGGCACAGGACCCATCCTTGGTCCAGGTCTTAAAGAATCAAGACCCTGGCTGATCCTGCCAGACAGAGACTGCAGGGGAGGAGCCTACCCCCCAGTGGTGGGGAGGAAGGAGGGGAATATTAAAATGTGAAAGATAACGCTCCCTTATAGACAACAACACAAGGTCAGACTGCTGAATAAAGCATATATGAAAAGCATGCACCTGAGGAAAGGTAGCCTAGGTGGAATGAAAACACATTAATGGGGAGTTAAACAAACATAAAGAAACAGTGTCCAAATAGATTGAGCCAGGGGCCAATGGGAAGGAGAACTTTGTGCTAACAAAACAAATATTTTACTGTATTTCACTTAAACAACACAGCTCCCTGAGTTTTACACAGCTATACACATTTACTTAGTTATACACAGCTCCTTGAGTTTTACTGTTATACACATTTGTTGAGTACCTTTAATGAGAGAAAGACATTTAAAACCAACAGCAGTGCAGTTTCATTTTTTAATGTGGATATTTGAAATGTTAAATTGTAAATAATAAATAAATAAATATATATATATATATATATATATATATATATATATATATATATATATATATATATATATATATATATATATATATATATGATAATATGATTAAATAAATGTTAAAGCTGAAATGTTAAATTGTAAATAATATTAAATTGTAATAAGTTGATTCAACTCCAAAATGCCATTTGAGAGTACAAAATCATCATAAATGGTCCTTTAATATATTCAGTTTCAGGTACAGCAGACTGTGAGTTACAACAAAATGTGAGACTGCACTGTACCATTTGTGAACAATTTAGCCAGAAGCAAAAAACCTTTTTTATGTTAAAGCAGCAATTTCTTTAGAGAATTTCTTGCAGACTGAATTATTTCAATACTACCCAGTACTTTTATATTCCACATCACTGAAAAACAAATTTCAATATCCCAGTAGTCAGTCTTATCAACATTCGTGAGGCAAAAAGCATTATTATTTTGTAAGTGCCTTTAAGTTGGTTCACAACCATATGAATAGTGTTTCTCCAGCATGTCCTGTCTGCTGTTTGGGCAGCTTAAGCTTCTAAATGGCTTGTTCATGATTCCGCTGATTGTCTCTATCCATCTTGTTACTGGCAGTTCTTTTCCTCTTCTACATTCAACTGTTCCAAGCATACTTCTCATTTTGTCTTTTCCGGTGAATTTGTTCTTGATGTCCAAAATAAGAGCTTCAGTTCAGTGATCTGCGCTCAGACTGAGAAGTCAAGATTATTTTGGTCAAGATTTTGTTTGTTTTCTCTCAAAATTCTGCATCAGCACCAACATTTAAAGACTTTTTTTTTTTTCCTGTCCAACTTTTAATTGTCCGGCTTTCACATCCATAAGGAATCACAGAAACGACCACAAAATAATTGATACAAGTAGTAAAAGCATTATCTTCCACATCAGTGGTATAGTTAGCAGCCTTTCCTGTTGCCATAACCATTGTTATCTTCATAGTCACATCTTCTCAGTCTGTTCTCTAACTTTCAGGTCTTCAGGTCAGCACGCTTTCAATAATCATGCTTGTTCCAAAGTCTGGATTGCTGATTGCCTGTCTAAATTACATTCCGTATGCATGTCACTAACATCAGAGCTTTTTGATTAATCTGCAATCTGTTGCAATCAGTAATTACACTCATCTTCCAGCACCTCATGCTCATTTCTGGTTTAAGCCATGCCCACTTTTTTGTTTGAAATTGAAAAAGTGTCCCTGAGGATTCAGTATTGAATTCATACAGTTGGTAGTTAAAAAAAAAAAAAGCTTGACCACTGGATTGGTTACCTTGTCCTATTA
This sequence comes from Pygocentrus nattereri, assembly GCF_015220715.1. Classification (NCBI taxonomy): domain Eukaryota; kingdom Metazoa; phylum Chordata; class Actinopteri; order Characiformes; family Serrasalmidae; genus Pygocentrus; species Pygocentrus nattereri. The sequence goes on from NC_051233.1 coordinate 22,102,171, forward strand.
ATCAACAAAATGAGTTCATTAGATAGAATGTAATTTTTCATAATTCTGAGATATTGGCAAATAGATTTCCTCACAGTCTATGAAAGGAGAACACTCATGTATAAAGACTAGCATATAGTTAATCCCACACACTTTTTGATATTAATAGAGAGTTTGTCCAGGTTTTTGCAGTAACAACCTCTACTGAGAACACTTTCTCTTCTTTAAACTAGATGTTGGAACATTGCTGTGGGGATTTTATAGCATTCAATTTTGTTACAAGAGCAGTCAGGTAGTGAGGTTGCTGATGCTGCACGGTGTTTACTTCTGGATTGCTACTCCAATTTAGCAAATTATGGGGTGGGGGTAATGGGGGGAGGTCTTTATACACTTTGCATTGAGCGTGGTGCCTGAGGCCAGTGGGCTTCCCAACCCTGTTCCTGGAGATCTACTTTCCTGCAGAGCCAAGTTACAACCACTATTTGCCACACCTGCTCTGGCTAATCAACCTCTCCCCAAGTCCCTGATTGGCTGAACTCAGCAGGAAGGTAGCTGTCCAGGACCAGGGTTGGAGACCACTGGCTCATGTGCAGCTGCTCCTGAGTGTCTCATTCTACTTGCAACACTTTTTTTCTGAGGATATACAAGCCTTGTGCACACCTGTGTCAGTAATAGAGACACTTTGAAGTAGCTGAATTCACTAATTAGAAGGTGTGGATACTTAAATTGCAAAAACAAAAAATGCATGCAAATGCATATAATATGCAAATGTAAACAAATTGCATTGTTCAGTTATTTCTTCAGTGGTTTTTACTGACAGTTAACGCTAGGCATTGGATTCTCTAGATCTCTAGAATTTTCTCTTTTCTCTTCTGTTCCTTCTTTAGTAAGACTAATGAGTGGACTTCAAAGAAAAACAAACAAAATGTAGAAAAAGAGCCTTTAAATTTGAACTAGTCTTAAGAGAAGCATTTGAATGGGTTTTACTAGCTGTAGACTGACCGAGTGAGTGGAGAGAAAGTGTGTAGGACACTGTGCTCTCAGTGTTTGGCAGATAAGAGGGAGTGAGCAGATGTGTTCTCCCCATGTTGAGCCAGTGAGTTGTCCCATGTCATCATGCAGGTAATGTGTGTGGGCCCCCATTGCCCATGCCACCACCACACCAGATGTGATGGACACTGTCATGGGCCAGCATCTCGCTACTCCTTCCAACACATCTAATGGAATAGGAGGCTTCTCTCCAAGTTTCTCCAAGACATATTTAGGTTAGCCCATAGCAGTATTCATTTATCAAAGGTGACATCAACATGGAAGAAACTCAAAGCTGTGTGTAGTGTTGTATTTAATATGGCAAAACTGTAATTACTCTACACTTTTAAACTACCAAGGAACCTAAATCTGTGTTTTCTTTCTGATTACATTCCTCTTGCCTTTTTTGGGCAGATGACATGCAAAGTGTGCAAAGTATGTCTTGGGAATTATGTTACAGTGGCCAATGAATGGCTGAAGCAGTTTGCCAAAATTCTCCCCTTTTGATTTAACCTTATTAGGCCTAATCTTGATTGCAGCTTATGTACGCATCACCCTCACCAGTCACAATGCTGATGTTGCTTGTCCCAACCACACAGTTGTAACAGAACTGTGGGTTTCCCATGCCCTCACTCGAAACTTACCATGCAAAAGTGAAAGCTAACCTAGCAAGCATAAAAGAGCTCATCTCTCAGTCTGCCTGCTATCTGTTTGCTAACATTCCTTGTGTTTACAAGACATGTCCACATAAAATCTCAATACCATAGGTTTGTGTGAAGCCAGTTTCCCCTCATTTCTTCCTGCTTATGCTGTTGAGTTTAATGCCTCAGTTGTATCAGGCCGGGAGTATTGGACAGAGGAATGTCAGCCAAGTGTGCAGAGTATTTGGACTACACTTGGACAGTTCTCAGATAAGTTTAGCCATTTAAAGCACTTTAAAGCATTTTTTTTCTTATTTTTCATTTAAATATAGTTACATTGTTTATATAACACTCAATGAGCAAATACCTCCTGGAATTCAGTGTAGGGGGGGTGTCCCATGTTGGCTGGCTTTTCCAGCATTGACTCGCCACTAACTCACTATATCCACATCTAACTTCAATGGCAACAACTCATTTATTTTAACAGTTCTTTTTAAGTGAATGCTCTTTTCTAGTTTGGAATTGCAGTTTTTCACATTAATGTAGATATTCAGTTTGAGAAATGAGTAAAAAAAATCATTCTTTCCACCAAACTCTTGGGAATTTGGGTTTTTTGATTTACAAATATGTGTTTGTGTATTCAAAAGTTTTTCTGAGGTGTCCTAGGCATAGTTACAGATGTTAGGCTATGAAGGACCAGCTGGGTAGTTAGTTAAGAATACCAAAGACAGACGCACTCAGACTGTGTGTGAAGCAGCTAAACAGTGACATTTCCCTGAACTTGTATTTAGACAAAATGGACAAAATAACATCAAAATAAGTTTATTTTTGAATTTTGATTTTGAGATATTCAAGGAGTCATTTAATTGATTGAAATAAGCCAAGAGGTTAATTAGTGGGAACACTTAGTGGTAATAAGTGGTAACACTCAATTTTGATATCACACAAATACAGTACTGTGAAAAAGTTTCAGGCAACTGAGAAAATTAGAATAGAGAAGCTGTTTATCAGAACATTAAACATTTATTTGTTCAAAAAAACAACTTATTTTAAAAAAATGAGTAGTTTTTTTTATATGTAAGTAGGTTTTATCTACGTCAGTGTGTTGGTATCACCATTTCCACACCTCAGTATAATTTGTAATTATCATCAAATACATATTTTGGCAAGTCAATACTTATTTATGTAAAGTCCAGTTTGCTGATGATGGAACTTATCAAAACTATGTCAAGGTTGGAGGTGCTGAGGAAAAATTACAAACCAAACTATGTTCTTCAAACTAGCTCACAAGATATCAGCTGCTGTTTTCAAAATAAGAAAGTCTTAGTCACTGCATTTTTATTGGTGTTTGGTGTTTTTAATTTGCAGAAAAACACTTAAAGCACAAAGAAATAGCTTTGAACAATGTGCTTAGGTGCCAAGAATTTTTTATACTGAACTGTATTCGGTTTTAAGGGGTTTTTAAGGGTTAGCATTCCTCAGTTAGTTGAAAAGCTTTGGAGGTAGGACAGGTGATACTGAATGAGGAAAGAAGCAAGAAATTTCATAATAAAATTGGCTGAATATGTAAAGGTGAGAAGACTCACAGGTGCAGCCTCAGTGTTTTTATGCAGAAGGTCATCTCTGAGACAAATCTTGCTTGCACTTTTAAAAATAAAAGTGCCAAGGGGTTCTTTAGGGTACTTTAGAAGGATGGCATAGAGCAGTGGTTCTGGAATTCAACCAGTTTTGAGTCCTTAAACTATGTAGGTAGGTTTTTTTGATGATGGATTTGCAGTATAATTCTGGAACCTAATGGGAACATGACCATGGTGGTGTGTTACATCTATTTGCCGAGTTTGAATAGAGATTAAAGGACACTGGGCCCTCACCTTCACTTTAATCTCTCTGAGTTTGCCCATTGATCCAGTTCTTTCACGTCATGCTTTATCACCTGCAGCCTGCTTTAAGATGCCTCACTTAGACACTGTTTATCAACTGCATCATCGTTTGCCTCATTTCACTTTATTCGACCTCTATTACCACATGCTTTCACAAACACTCTGATGTTGCTGATCAGAAGTTTGGAATCATTTAATTAAGTTGGCTTGACAAACCTACTTGCTGTTCTTTCCTTTATTGTTGTATACTTTTTTTGTAGTTATCATGGGATGAAGCATTGAGCCTGTATGGGAATAGTGCATCCTGCTTTTGGGCCAAATCACATATAGTTTTCATAAAGTGTTTGTTCTACCTCATATATTTCCTATGGGGAAAAAATATGTCAGAATCTACCTGCCACTCATACATACTAGCACATATACACACATATTAGTAACCACCTGGAATACCATAGCAATAGCTTAGCACCTATTTACTGATTCAGCCACTGAGAGCAGTTGTCATTAAAATATAAAATAAATTCCCAGGAAATGGTGTGTTTTACAACTAAGGAATAAATGACCGGGTTAAACACAGCTTCCCAAGGCTAAATTAAGTTGTAATTTTTTTTATACTCTCATAGTTGTCTTTCACAAAATTTATATGTATATGTATATACATAATGTATATACTAAACTGAAAGAAAAAAGAGTAAATAAGTCCCCTGTAAATAGGATGTGTGCAACGATGGTGCAGCTTTACTGTGGGCTTTTAATAAAAAACGTCTCAGCCGGCAAGACACGGCACTAGAATTAAAGAAATGGGATTTTGGATTTCCAGCTTTCCTGGCTTTCTGATGTCCATGTGGGCACAAGCCCATACATTCCTGCTCCAACCCTCTGTCATGAGAGAGATGACTGTCATTCCACTCGTTCATCATCCCTTCTGCCTCATTTGAGCAGGGATGAAATCTGAGAGAGGTTTATATAGGCCAGACACATGCACATGCAGTTCCACTCAAGAGTTTGGACTCACTCACTCATAGAGGAGTATTCTTTATTTTTACTATTTTATGCATTTCATAATAATATTGAAGACATCAAAGCAATGAAATAACACATATAGAATTCACCTATACATGCACTACCCACAAATGCCATTCAACCAATGAAAAATTGTAGCATGTTTTATTTGGTCATTGCATGTTTAGATTGTAGCTTAAAATACTACTGGACCATTGATGTAGCTAATCCAAACTAGGCCAGTTGAAAATGACAATGCATTGGACACCATGCATTGGTGTCCAATTGCTTGATTACTCAACAAAAATCTACATACAATGTTTTAAGCTCCAAAGACATACAAAATAAATCATTTGAAAATAATAGCATATTCTAAATGTAGATATAGTGACAAAAACTCTGCATCTGAATTTTTTTTTTTGTCCAAACATGCAGTAATAGCTATGAAATAACACATTAATATGGCTAGCTTCACTGACACTAAAAATACCAGAGAAAGTGGGTCTTGCACACCAGATTATGTCCTTAAAATACAAATAATTATACATTTACATGATCTGATGTACAACACCAATGTTTCTGTTTTATTTCTGTCATTTTCATGGATTGCTGTATGTTGAGGCCTCCATATTTTAACTGTGTTCTGAATGTCAGGTAGGTTTAGCTACTGTCTTTTCTGTTTTGGCCCTGATAGGCTGATGAAAGATTATGTTATGCATGCAACCTTCAAAGGCAAACTAGAGACCTTTATGTGCTCCTGTCTAAAATTTTGGATGTATTGAACGACAATTACAAAGAATTTTTCAGGCTAAATCAGAGTCAGAGGGCAGTCCACATGGGTCACACCAATGCAGGTTTAGAGCTCTGCCTCATTAAACACATGTGGTTCAACTCATCAGCTAATTAGCAAGGCTTTCATGACTTGAATTCCAAGCATTAGATGAGAGAAAACCCCAGTCTCTGCAGAGCTGTGGCCCAGAAGGAAACTAACTGATGGTTTGTCAGGGCAAACCTTAGTTTTGTGTACCAAAAACAGGCATAATTCGTTTTACATGATCATTTTCCAACCTTTGTCCCTTAGAATTAAAAAGGCTACTTTTGTTACTGTGCCTTTAAGACTGATACACATAAATGACCTCTGTTGTGATTGGCTTTCAGGTCAAAGGCCTCATTCAAAAGGCAGCCTGGGCTGAAATGATAGGAAAAAATGCTAAATTTAGACTGAAACCTTAGAAAATATCTGACAATATGAACTTCAGCCACTTCTTACGAATGTGTGCATTCTTTGAAAGATTGCCTAGATACAGACTTTTTGTTTCTAGCAGTATCTGAGCTCAGGACTGTCTTTTTCTCGAACCTATTAGTAATTAGCAAAGATACTTTCTCTAGATAGACAAAGCACTTCTTGTAAGTCGCTCTAGATAAGAGCAGCTGCTAAATGCTGTAAATATAAATATAAATAACATTTAAAGCCCCTGTATGCTCATTTTCATGGTTTTCTTCTACCTATTATCTATAGTTTTTGTCATATTTTACTGTAAACTGGCAAAGAAAGAGTGAAGCCAGTTTTTGTGAGATTTTTGAACTAATTTTTTTCTGCTGTTTGTTGAGTTGAGTTGGGTGGGGCTAAATTTGACGTAAGTGACATCTGCCAAAGTATCAATCCATGATAGGTAGGTCGACACCCCTGTGATTATGGGTCTGTCCAGACATTTAACTAACACAGTACATTACATTCCCATACAGTACATTCCCAGACAGCTACTTTACAACTAAGCTTTACGACTAAGCTACTTTACAAAAGGTCAAAGGTCATGATGAAGCGGAGAAAATTAAATCCGCAGCTGCTGTAAACAGCAAATAAACAGAGGTAGATGCTGAGACAGCCATGGTATTAAAATCCAAGCTGAAGGCGTGAATCAGAGAAAAACGGTATCTACACTGGACAGAGGAAAATCCGGCTGTAGCGCAAAGCAGAGGGAAGCATTTCCATCTAAAATGAGGATCAAATCTAAGGAGAGAATAAGGTACGAGTGAGCAAGCAGGAAAAAGAGGGGTTTTCAGTGTGGCTGAGGGAGGCTGATGGCTTAGTCTTGCTCACAAGGCTAGCAGAAGATAAAGACATGAGGGGATGAGTGCACTCGCTGAATCAAATCTCTTATATTTACAAATCCAATACACCAAATCCCCATGCTAGGCTACAGCAAGGCCTATGTGCTGCCCAATATGTCTCTTTTCCATATGTGTGCATGTCCCAATACTCCACACCCCTAAGCCTTTTCAGTGAATCTATCAGCATAGTGATTAACAATCATTACCACAGTAATTAAATATACTAGTCAGAGATTTGATTGAGTCCCATGCTTCATAATTACTTTGCAGCACCAGTCCTTTAGAGCTGGATTGAAACGGCTGGAGATATATAAGGACACAGCTAATTGAGTCAATTATGCCTGAAGAAATAGACTATATTCAGAATCAAGGCGTGTGGTATACTTTTCTTCTTCTTTTTTTTTTTTTTTGGAGGGGGGGGGGGTGAAACAAAGATGAAGCCAGGAAGAACTAAGCTCATAAGTAAAGTTATGTGGGCCTGCCTGAAAGAGTTGTGAACCATGACTATTTGCACTATTCCTACCATAAACATCAAAACATGATGAAAAAACCGTGCCTCAACACTAATGCCAAGTAGCTAGCATCACTATGGAATCCTAGTAGTTTGTTAGCACTAAAAACAGTTGCATGACCATTCTAGCCGTCCTAAATTAGATGCCGACTTTTAACGCATCTACGTTCCATGAAGCTTGTGACAGACATATCAGCATGTAGTTTATCTTGTAGTAGTTTCACAGTGAGTGTGATTATATGCATCTGATTATTCAAACGGTCATGTAAACAGCCTATTCCTATTTCTTAGATCGGATTAAGGTCTAGAAATCAGATTAAGAAATCGGATGAAGAGAGCTATATTTTAGTTCAGTAATCAGATTTCTCAGTGCATGTATACTCTTACTCTGATTTCTTTCGGATTTGTTTGATTGTTCTCATGTGCAAATGCAAACTGTGGTACCAGAAATAAGCAAGCAGAGTTGCCACGAGACTGCAGTAAAACACTTTTGGAGCAATGCTGAAACCAAATGAATGCTTGACGAAATGAAGGATTTAAATGTTCTTCATCTTCTAGATGATGTATGTGCATAATTTCTGGTAAAGTGGTGCAATGTTTTTTAAATAACCGAGGCATGGAGTTTGAGTATTACATTACATTTACATCACATCTTCTTCTGTGAGTTTATTGACTGGCTGCAAAGCAGAAATCTGATTATTATCTGACTCATGTAGACCAGTGTCCCCATTATCTGATTACCTAAATACATGTAAACGTGTTGATCGGATTACTGACAAAACCTGAATTTCTGCAGCTATCGGATTATTAAGTGCATCTAAACGCATTCAGTGACTCTTTCAGCAGAGAGCTCTGGTAGACAGTTGCTGCTGTTTTCCATTGATTAGGCTTCTGCGCAGATTCACCGTCAGTGACTAGGACTTCCAGAAGGCCTACAGTGATCACAGTTCACTACAGTTTCTGACAAAATTGGTCTGGACTCTATTCTCATTGTATTGTATGACTCTATTGTCAATATCTCAAATTGTCATTGGTTGGCTCTTCTGTCACTTTATAATTATACTCATGTTTAATCTAATATGTTAGGACTTCTCCTCAGCTCTTGATGTTGTAAATAATAGGAGAGCTTGAGAAAAATCATTCCTGATGGGCCAAATTTGCACTGGGTGTTTCAAGATTTAACCCATTTTTCAATCCTACGCTTAACAATAAAACAAGAGTAGTACTGTAATGCTTGTAAAGCTTAAATACGATCATACAGTGATTCTCTTCAATAGAAATGAAAGTTTGAAAATTTTGCATTCAAGGCCTACAGGGCTCTGATAATACGGCGCTGCATTGGTTGTGTTTTTGCAACTTTTTTCTGTTATTTCAATGGGAGACAGATGTTATTGTGCTATGCTGTCTTTTGTGCCTCTTGGTCAAGTAGCAAACATCAATACCTCAGTGACAATTAAGACTCTGACTACCCTGAATTGTGTGATTTCATGGATCAAAATGGTCACAAACTGCCACAAGCAGCTTTTTTGTTGTTGTTTAGCTTGCTTTTCTAGCAGCACCACACTAATTAATAGTGTGGATGGATATTGCATGGAATGGATTATTAAGTATTATGGCCCTGTCCCAGCACCACACAAAGTTTGAGACTTTAAGTTGAATGTTCTGTTCATGGCATATTTATGAGTAATTCTCTGTTCATATAGCAAAGTGACATGCAAGACAACATTCATAAGTGATTCATAGCATTTTTAAGAGGTGTTTATACACCATGTGTATATATAGTGATTGCGATTTACAATGAAACAAACTTCTGATATTTCCTTACAGCATTCTTATACACAGTGCTGTCGCCTCACAGCTAGGAGGGCCTGGGTTCGATTCCCCTGCCGGGTGACCGGGGTCCTCTCTGTGTGGAGTTTGCATGTTCTCCCTGTGTCTGCGTGGGTTTCCTCCGGGTTCTCCGGTTTCCTCCCACAGTCCAAAGACATGCAGTCAGGCCAATTGGACATACTAAATTGCCTCTAGGTGTGAATGTGTGAGTGACTGTCTGTGTCTGTCTGTCTGCCCTGCGATGGACTGGCGACCTGTCCAGGGTGTATCCTGCCTTCCGCCCGAAGACTGCTGGGATAGGCTCCAGCACCCCCCCGCGACCCTGACGGAGAAGCGGTTTGGAAAATGGATGGATGGATGGATGGATTCTTATACACTACATTGCCAAAAGTATTTGCTCATCTGCCTTCACATGCATATGAACTTGAGTGACATCCCATTCTTAATCCAGAGGGTTTTATATGATGTTGGCCCAACTATAACAGCTTCAACTCTTCTGGGAAGGCTTTAAACAAGGATTAGGAGTGTCTTCCAGAAGGACATTTGTGAGGTCAGACACTAATGTTGGACGAGAAGGCCTGGCTCACAGTCTCCGCTCCAATTCATCCAAAAGGTGTTTTGTCGAGTTGAGGTCAAGACTCTGTGTAGGTCAGTCACGTTCTTCCACACCAAACTCGCTCATCCATGTCTTTATGGACCTTGCTTTGTGCACTGGTGCACAGTCATGTAAGGCTTGGATGCAGCTTCTCACTCGGAAACCCATTCCATGAAGCTCTCTACGCTGTTCTTGAACTAATATGAAGGTCATGACCCCTGCGCACTATGCACCTCAGCATCCACTGACCCTGCTCTGTCATTTTATGTGGCCTACCACTTTGTGGCTGAGTTGCTATCGTTCCCAAACCCTTCCGCTTTGTTATAATACCACTGACAGTTGACCGTAGAATATTTAGTAGCGAGGACATTTCACAACTGGACTTGTTGCACAGGTAGCGTCCGATCACGGTACCATGCTGGAATTCACTGAGCTCCTCAGAGTGACTCATTCTTTCACTAATGTTTGCAGAAGCAGTCTGCAGGCCTAGGGGCTTGGTTTTATACAGCTGTGGCCATGGAAGTAATTGGAACACCTGAATGCAATGATTTGGACGGGTAAGTGAATATTTTTGGCAATATAGTGTATGTCTGCAGGACAACTTTGGTGGTCTTCACTAGGGAATGATTTACTATAGAAAAATATTTTAGCAGAAACAAAGCAAAACCAGGTAGTAATCGACAATTACTACAAAATATAACTGCTGTAAGTCCTTCACCATTAACCAATATTTTTCCCAGTTAAGTGATGACACTAACTCAGAGGTTGGCAACACGTGGCTCCGAACCCGCAAGTGGCTTTTTTACTGCCGGCTCCACAGCAGAATTAGATTTGTATGTAAAAAAAAATCCTCCTTTACAGTAAAATAAAACTCTACTGATCGTTTTAACACACATTTCAACAGTAAACGGTCTAAAACACTGGAGTTAATATAGCCTACATCTGCTAATTCACCCTTTAACCCTGCAGGTGTGCAGACTGTTGATCAGGACAGAACAGTCTTGCCCAGTTAGCTAGTAAGTTGTCTAACACTTCGTCTAAGACGAACATAGATCATTTGGATACAAATGGACTTATTTGCATTCAGTATCACTCCAGCTGGTTTCCTGATATATTTAATCTGCAACGAGAAACTATCAAACAACGAAAAGTCACAGGGCTGAATCAGCTTCTCGTTCGCCAGCTTCTTTTTTGAACTGTCCTGTTCCACCTTAAATGCTGCAGCAGTTACTTTCTGGCACCTCAGGTGCCATTTAAGATGGAACAAGTAAATTTCTATAAGAAGCTGGCGAACGAGAAGTGACTTCAGCCTCATGAAAAAATAAATTATTGCACTTTTGGGGAAAGTTTTGTGGTGAAGATGCGAGAAAATAGCTGAGCTAAAACTTAAAACAGAGCAAAGTATTTTGTTTTTATACCTTTAGCCTATACTAGCACATTATCACATACTGAGACATATTACAGCCAAGTTGATAAAGGGATTTTTATTGAAAGGACAAAGGGGCTCTTCCTGACACTTGGTATAGACCACGTCACTAGCCAAACGTTAGCAAGTGGTTTAAGTGGACCTTGCATTTAGGACTAACTAGCTTGTTTAACATATCAAAAAAGAATGTTGTTAACCAGAGCAGCATAAGGTCTATTAATCTTTGGGCCCTAACTGAATCATGTAACCTAGCTAACTAGGTAACATTAGCTTGATGCGTTTTAATAGCTAATGTAAGCTAGCGTTAGCCTGCTAACTAGCCAGCTAGCTAGTTAGCAAAGTTTCTTGCTTACAGTTACTGATGATAAGAAAAATACCTAATTTAAGTGCTGTGTGATCATAACGGTGCTATGACAGTCTATCTAGCCCACTAACATAATGTTCATGCACTTTCAGTATTAATATGCTTGTCTGGTAGAATTCCACACATTTGACTGCTCTTGTATGATCTTTCTATAGCCAGAAGAGGACAGACAACCAACAAAAGTGCCAGTATCATGATGTCTTGCAGTTCCATGTTAAGAGGAGTTTGTGGTTTCCTGATTTGAGTTTGAGCAGCATGTTTAAATGCCTGGTCTGAACATTGGTCTTGCCAATTAAAGGACCTTCCTACTTGTGGTGTTTATTGACCCCTTTTCACAGTAAATGGGTCTTAATGCAAAGGTGGGGAAAATAGTTATAGATGTTTAGTTGTAAATCACTATCACTATTTATACACATGGTGTGTAAAGACCTCTAAAAAATGCTATGAATCACTTATGAATGTTGCTTGGCATGTCACTTTACTATATGGTATATTAACAGCTCTTTAAAATGCTATGAATCACTTATGAATGTTGTCTTGCATGTCATTCATTGACATGTGAATTACTCATAAATATGCTATGAACAGTCAATCAACTTAAAATCTCAAGCTTTGTGTGGTGGTGGGACAGGGCCATAATACTTCCATTCCATTCAATATCCATCCATTCCTTTAGTCAGGATAATGTGGCTTCCATCACGTTTGTGGTAAAGGCAAAGCAAGGCAAATTTATAAAGGGCATATCTTACAAAATTATCAGCACCCTGAGTGAGGAAAGTCAAAGAGTCACCACTTGAATGTACTTTAAGGTAATGCAAAAAAAGGAATCATTCCTTGGGATAACAGTGGGTGTCAGTTACACAGGATAACCAATGCACAGTTACACTTGTGCCTTCTGCAACACCGTAAGTGAGAAAGAACATCACTAAAAATAAAACCTCCAAAGTAATTGGGATAACAGTGTTAGCATTTACCCCAAGAAAGTACATTTTTTACAATGAATTTGACTCAGAGAATGTGAGTCAAAAGGAGACAGAATAGCATAGTACAAAATATAAACGCTTAATAAAAAAAACAAGTCTAGGCAAAAAGCACTTTCTGTCCAAAGGGATAAAGCCAGGTCATTTGTATGCTGGTAGTCCAGAAATGAAGGGTCTCACTGAAAATAATAAAGATATTCAAAATAAAAAATGAGGACTTTTATTTAAAAAACACCTCTAGGTAAAATGACATTGTAGTCCATATTAATATCATGTAAACCAAGTATAGTTTATGCATGTTGATTTAAGCATTCATGAACATGTTATGAAGTGTTTATGTAAGGTGATATGAATGTGTTATGTCATGGTAACACTTGAAATAAAGTGTGACCCATCTAATACTGTGCACAGTTTAGCTCCAATCCTAATCTTACACACCTGATTCAGGTAATGAAGGTGTTCTGGAGTATCTAAATATTCAGTTGTATCTATTCAGAGTCAGGTGTACTGAATCTGAGCTCTCCAGAGTGGTAGATCTTCAGGACTAGGATTGGACACCCCTGCCATTGACAAAAAGAGAACTCCCTTAAGAATGTTTCAATTAATAATTCTTTAAAGATCTAGTTCTGAAAATCAGTTGCTAAAGTATCTACAATGGTTGCTAAGGTGTTGCTAGGCCATTGCTAGTGTATCCCAGGTGGTTGCTAAGGTGTTGCTAGGCCATTGTAATGCTGTGCTAGGTGATTGTTAAGGTGTTGATAGGCCATTACTGTTGTATCCCAGATGATTACTATATATTGGTAGGCCATTACTATGGCAGACCAGGTGCTAAGGTGTTGCCAAGCAGTTCCTATGGAATCCACAGTGGTTATTAAGGTGTTGCCAGGCCATTGCATTAGTGTTCCAGGTGGTTGCCAAGGTGTTGCATGGACATTGCTAGTGTATCCCAGATGGCTGCTAAGGTGTTGCTAGGCTATTATAATGCTATGCCAGGTGGTTGCTAAGGTGTTGATAGGTCGTTGCTCTTGTATCCCAGATGGTTACTAAGCTATTGGTAGGCCATTGCTATGGTGGACCAGGTGCTAAGGTGTTGCTAAGCAGTTCATATGGTATCCTAGGTGGTTGCTAAATGTATTGCTAGGCCAATGCTACAGTATCACAGATGGTTGCTAAGGTGCCGCTAAGCAGTTGCTAGGGAATTCACAATAGTTACTAAGGTGTTGCCAGGCAATTGCATTGGTATTCTATGTGGTTGATAAGGTATTGCTAGGCCATTGCTATTGTATCCTAAGTGGTTGCTAAGGTGTTGAGTCAGAACAAGTACATGATGAAAAACAGCCAAGCCAACTTCAGTGTGATTTAAATTAAACTGTTCATGTGTGTTTGCTACCTGTGTCAGCTGGCTGCATGATTTTATGAATATGAGCAAACTCAGTAAGCAGTTTGCCTAAGCATCTAATGTTAAACTGATGCATAAAGATGTCCATGCTGAAGAAGAATGAGTTTCATCCTATACAAACCAGACTATCCTTTCATTCAGAAACAGCTCTGTAAGCTTTACATTGTATTTTTAAAGATTTTATTTGAAATCAGCTATTTTTACCTGTTTCTACTGGCTGGTTTCTCAGTCTTTCTTATTTCAACTCTCATACCTTTTAAATGATGCTGAACATCATTTAAATTTAGTGACACCCACTGAGAAATATGTAACACACAGCTGATAAGCCTGTTAATTGTGTCTTGATTTTTAGACGCTAAATTGCTTGTCATTAAGTACTTTGCAAGAACAGTACAAGAATAATAAAGTATTCTTGATTATGACTTAACCATTGTGGGGAAAACAGCTTCTTCAGGCTTTCTCCACATAAAGCATCTACCATCTGTTTGATGTTATGCTCTGAAACAAATATCAGTTTGTTGTACATTTTATAAATAATTTCATTTAATATTTTCCCGTTGTAAAATGGTTCGGGGGCTACTTGGTATATAATAACTGAATGTTACCTCATAGTGTCAATTTGCCTTATAGCAGGGATGGGGACCTCCAGTGCTGGAGGGCCATATTTCTGCACTGTTTGGTTAGTTTTCTGCTCAAGCACATATGATTCAACTCATCAGTTAATTCCCAGGTTTAGTAGGTGTGCTAGAGCGATAACCACATTGTGCTGGCTGTGGGGTTAAATTCCTCACCTCTGGCTTATAGTAAACTGTTATAGTTTTAGTTTAGGGAAATCATGTATGTTCAGTAGTGGGTGATCATGACTTTCATAACTAAGCCTTCAACCCTGCATACCTCATTGTGCATCTTACACATCTGGACACTAGCCACTTTATTTGGTACAATGTATGCATATATTTATTTATTCATTCAGTGTGGTCATTATATGGCATTATCTGTAAAATCTTGTACAGTCATTATTGCACTGCATCTATCATCTCAGGTTATAGATATCATCACAGATTGTTGTATTTTTTGTCTTTGTATATATGCATGTAGATAGGATCTGGTATATTTATTCTTGTTATATGTCTAACCCTAACGGTTACTGTACAGTGTTGTGTGTCTGCTACTGGCAGCTAAATTTCCTTCATCTTCAATTTGGGCCATAAATGTTGAAACACAGTCAAAACATACCTCAGTGCTAATGCTAACTTCTGCTCCATTCACTATAGGATTCTAGTAGTTTGTTAGTGCTAAACTAATGCATGAACATTTTTCATGTTTCTGATGAGGCTAAAGTTAGCTTATTATTCAAATGTTCCATTCCACCTTAAATGGTGCAGCAGTTGCACCAGAATGTAACTCAGAGGCCACTTAATAGGCAGACCGCGGTCAGAGTCCAGACCCAGATGCTGTCCTATGCAGACCTGAACTTATAACCGGTGAACAATAGAGAATTCTTTCATTTTGACGGGGTGGTTCTATTTTAATCGGCGTAGCTTTTCTAGCCTTTATGGTAGCTTTAGCAGCCCGGGAGACTCACAGTCCAATTGCATGCTTTGTAAATATCACGTGACGCTACTTGACCAATCAGATCTGTGCATTACAATGAGCACTGAGACTCGATTGAGTGATGTACTCACACTGGAGGGATGAGGCGAGAAACAGCAATCAGAGAAGAAAGTGAATCAGAGGGAAGTTATTTTCACATGCCATGCTCTAAAAGAGAAAACTGACAATAAATGTTGTTGAAATATGACTGAATTGGACTTTATTTGATTTGATATTCAGACTGTATAAGATGTTGATATACCTGCTAGGCTACTTCAGTAAACGGTATATGGCACAGGATCAGGAAGCAAGTTAAACATTATGATGTTCCGGACCTTTGCATGAGGAAATTTTCTCTAATTGGACCTTATTGAATTTTAACTAAAGGCCCCTGATGTAACTGATGCAGCATATAAGGTGGAACAGAAAATTTGTTTGCACCAAAATGTAACTGGTGGAGCTTTTAAGGTCGGACAGAAAATTTGTCAGTTCTAGGCTAGACACAAATATTCAAAGCTTCTAGAAGACGTTACATGTTTTACTTGTACATAGTAGCATATACAACCCCAATTCCAAAAAATTTTGGATGCTGTTAAATGTAAATACATGTAAGTAAAAATAGAATGCAATGATTTGCAAATCTGATAGAACCATGTTTTATTCACAATAGTACATAGAACACATATCAGATGTTTAAAGTGAGACATTTCACCATTTCAGGAAAAACATTAACTCATTTAGAACTTGGTGGCTGCAACACATCTCAGTTGGAAAAAGGACATGTCTTCCATTTTGTGGCATCACCTCTTCTTTTAACAACAATCTGGGAAGGGAGGAGACCTATTGCAAGAGTTTTGGGAGAGGAATGTTGTCCCATTCTTGTCTGATGTAGGATTCTAGCGGCTCAACAGTCCTGGGTCTTCTTCTTTTTTCTTTTCATGATGCGCCAAATGTTCACTATTGGTGAAAGGCTTGGACTGCAGGCAGGTCAGTTCAGCATTCGGACTTTTCTTCTGTGAAGCCATGTTGTTGTGATGGATGTAGAAGGTGGTTAAGCACTGTCTTTCTGAAATATGCAAGGCCTTCCCTGAAAGACCACCGTCTGGATGGCAGCATATGTTGCCGAAACTTGTATGTTTCGTTCAGCGTTAATGGTGCCTTCACAGATGTATAAGACACGCATGTCATGTGCAATAATGCTCCGCCATACCATCATGGATGTAGGCTTCTGAACTGTGAGCTAATAACAAGCTGGGAGATCTTTAGCCTCGAGGATGCATTATTAGCCTCGAGAGTCCATTATTTTCAAAAGGAATTTCAAATTTTGTTACACTGAACCACAGGACACTTTTCCACTTTGCCTCAATCCATCTTAAATGAGTTTGGGCCCAGAGAAGTTGGTGGCATTTCTGTATCCTGATAGATATATATATATATGGTTTCTTATTTGATTGGTACAGCTTTAACTTGCATTTGAGGATTGCATGGTGAACTGTGTTGAAAGACAATGATTTCTGGAGGTGTTCCTGAGCCTATACAGTGATTTCCATTTTAATGCAGTGCTGCCTGAAGGCCCAAAAATCACAAACGCCCAATATGGACCGTCATCCTTTTACGCTGCATACAGGGATTTCTCCAGATTCTCTGAACCTTTTGATTATATCACTGTAGATGGTGGGCTATTCAAAGTCTTTGCAATTTTACATTGAGGAACATTTTTTATGAACTTGTTCCACAATTTTTAGACATAGTTTTTTGCAGATTGGTGAACTTCTGCCCATCTTTGCTTCTGATAGACTCTGCCTCTCTAAAATATTTTTTATACTTTTTATACCCAATCATGTGAGTTAGTTGCAAATTTGCTTCAAGCTTGTGTTTTTTATCAGTGCCACTTACTTTTCCAGCCTTTTGTTGCCTTATCCCAATTTTTTTGACATGCTTTGCTGCCATCAAGTTCTGAATGAGTTGATGTTTTTGTTGTCGCAGTAACTCTTTCAGTAGAGAGCTCAGGCATAGAGCTCCCACTGCTGTTTTCAAGAAATTAATTGGTTAGGCTGCTGCTAGTATTCAGTAAATGATGTGTCTAGGATTTCAAGGCGTGGAGTGATGTCTTTTCTCACAAAATTGGTCTAACATATTGGAACACTCCTCTGTCACTTCCTAATTGTTCTCATAAAGGAATTATGCTGGCCTATAAGGTCCTAAGGGTTCCTCTCTGACTCACACAGTGAGGATGGATGCACCCATGCTGGAGTGTTGGTCCCTAAGAAGGCACAGAATACGGAAGGAATTAGTATAAAGGTGCCATGCTTTTGTTATGACTAGTAGTAACTACTAGTTCTGAGGTTTATCATTCATCATTGGCTCTTCACCTCTGATTAATATTCCATTTAAAATTATACTGATATTGTTACTGCACTCTCTGGTAAAACCCAGACAATTGAATCTTTGTTCCTCTGTGTTTCTGCTTCATGCTCTTTGTGAATATTTCCTGCAATTGCTTTTCTGCAATGCTGTTTGGGGGACAGTGTCTGTAGTTAAAAAGGGCTAAACAAAGAGTTGAACTGAATGAAATACTGTCAAGCTCACTTGCTATTGCAATCTAGATAGTAAAAGTTGAAGCAGTCTGTTCCCTAAATACAACTCGCTGAACACTAGATTGAGTTCTTCAGTTATACAAGTTTCTGTGCTGTTATAGGACTCAGTAGGTTTGATCTGAAAACATTTGATACCCTTTGTTACTACCTGGTAATTCATTCGGCATCTATTTCATCAGACAATACAGGCAAAAGTAGTTTGGAGACTTGGGTAATTTGATTTGAGAGTTATACCAGCTGCCTGATAAGGTGTGGTTCTGGAAACAAATGGGATTTTATTGCTGTCATGCTATAAGAAAGCTGTTTTCCAACTCCTGAAGGCACACCTGCTAAATGCGCTGTGCAGCAGCTGGGGTAGAAACTCAGGTCCCTGCTGTGCTGTTTATCGTCAGTGGCCACAGGGACCCTCAGGACGCAGCTGGTGGAGCTGAGCATTTCACCGTGTCCCACCAGCATGCTCGACGGGCCTGCATGTCTGGAAGTTTGGGAAGTAGTGAGGCATGTATGAGCCAGCGCTAGTGGTAAAAGTAAAAAGAGTGGACTGTTAAATAAGTAAATAAATAAACTGCAAAACGTCTGGCAGCAGGGGCGCAAGCCATTGATTAACAGTAAAAGTATGTTTTATCAATGATGGTAAAAATCTGTAAATTTAGTCTTATATATATATAGTCTTATAAATATAATAGAAATGCTGCCTTTTAATACTAATTCAACAGTCTCAAATAATAACATAAAATATACATAATATACATAAATATATGTATACATATATTTGTGTGTGTCTGTGTGTGTTAGTGTGTATTTACGCAGATGTATATGTGTGTGTTTGTGTCTGTGTGTGCGCGTGTACCAGGTTTATGCCATGTTGTGGGGATCAAAACTTGTTTATACTCACATTAGCCACATTTACATGCCGCCTAATAATACAACTAATAATAATCCAAATCAATCAGAATAGAATACATCCATATAAAGGCTTCAGTAGGAATAGTCTAGTCCTTCCTTCTTCTTCTTCTTCTTTCGGCTGCTCCCTTTAGGGGTCGCCACAGCGGATCATCTGCCTCCATCTTGCCCTATCCATTGCCTCCTCTAATTTTACACCAATCATCTCCATGTCCACCTTCACTACATCCAAAAACCTCTTCTCCTTCTACCCGGCAGCTCCATCTCCAACATTCTTTGCCCAATATTTCCACTATTCCTCCTCAACACATGACCATACCATCTAAACCTGGTCTCTCTGGCTTTATCTCCAAACTGCTCCACCTTCACTGTCCCTCTGATCTGCTCATTTCTAATCTTGTCCAGCCTCGTCACTCCCAACAAAAATCTCAGCATCTTCATCTCCGCCACCTCCAGCTCAGCCTCCTGTCTTTTAGACAGAGCCACAGTCTCCAAACCATACATCATAGCAGGACACACTACTGTCTTGTACACCTAGGAATAGTCTAGTCCAATTGAGGTTATTCAGAATATGATTCCTATCCGATTGAACGAGGTGGGTAATCCTGTAAATAATCCATTAAATAGAAGAATAATAACCCTGTAAACGCCAGTATCTGACTACATTCCAATCGGAATGTGCAAGTATGTTCTGCGCATGTGCGTCGCATCATAGTTAAAGTTTATAATGTTCAATGTGGCGAGAGCAGAAACTGGTCTGCAGAGGAGACGGACTTTGTGCTCAGATACGCTGGTGGAACAGGCGTCAAGCTTATATGTCTCAGAAAACAAGTGCGTGTATGTGCGTTTGTGTGTGGATGTGGATGTGGATGTGTGCGCGTTAGTGTGTTCACGTGTATGTGTGTGCGAGAGAGAGAGAGAGAGAGACTTGAGCAGTAGTCCACATGAAGAGTAATGTGGCTGAGATGATGCTTTTATGGTGGTGATAAATTTTCACCACTGGATAAGATGTGGAAGTGAAGTGGGGGCAGGGCAGTAAATAGACAGACGCGAGCAGTGATAGGAGGGGTACAGGGGAACATAAATTTCTGACTGATAGTAAAGGGAGAAGAGGTTTGTCCATTTTTCATGAATACTAATAGTATTATGTTTGTGCTCAAAAGCTATGTTGTATTTCATTTGGTCATTCATGCAAAGCATGTCTCTAAAATACTGCTTACATTAGGGCTTACTCTACACTTTTTCAGTTTCTTTCTCTTCTAATGCCTTTAGCATGGACTCTGGCCTTCTAATTTAAGGTTATACAGATGAGTGAAAAATTTAAGGAGAATTTGAACTAGAGAGACAGAATGCTGTGCGTCTAAACAAGTGAACTGAAGTCTGGAGTCAAACACAGTTTGTTAATTTTTCGGCTCTGAGCAGGAAGACCACCAAACTGTGCAACAATCCAACCCTCCACAACAGTTCCCTTGCCTGTTCTACAAGATATTCCCTCAAGTGGTGATCTTGGTGATCATCCACAGGTGTTCATCTGGGTTGAAATCTGGTGACTGTGGGGGCCACGGCATGATTTGGATCATTTTCATACTCATCAAACCATCTACCCCTTGTCAATAGGGGGCATTATCATCCTGGTAGATATCACACCCATCAGGATTCTCAGGATAACTTTATATTGATTTCCAGAGACCCCTCCCTTCTGAGGGGACCCAAATCATGCCAGCAAAATACCCCACAGCATAATAGATCCGCCAGACACCCTCACTGTAGGAATCTAGGCCTGTAGTGTTAGTTTGGTGTATGCCATGCACGTGCGCACCCAATGTGGAGAATATGATGAAGGGGGATATAGGGGGGTTATGCACCACAATCCTATAATAGCTACTATAATAATACAGTGCACCAGTCTGACAGCATCTGCATTGCATTTAGATTCTCTACTCGTTTATTCAGCTTTTTCCTGTCATTCATCACCTCTCTTTACATGGTATATTTCACTGTATATTACACTTTATATTCTTTCATAACAATGTTGGGTGTAATGTGTCCTTCAAAAGAGTAGTAGCTGATATGTAATAGAAATACATTTTACTTCTCTATTAAAGTTGATATTCATCAAAATCCAGCTTTGATTTCTTGTATGCATACAGCACAAGAGAACATTCTTGAAAGTGGTCTTTCAAGTCTTGATTTGTATGTTTAGTATAATTAAATGAATGTAATTGTAACTGAACCTAAATTGTTAATCATGAATACAGATTAAAACAATGCCAAGCAAATAGCTGGGGAATTAATGCTAGCTGAATAGCTACTGTGTGTTTATTTGTTTGTTGCCTTTTTTTAATTTAGAACAATATATAATTGCTTGTATGTTCCATTGTGACTGCTTTTTAGCTGGCTAATTTATCTGAGTTAGCCAGCAAGCCTAAACCTAGAATACTGGACTGTGTAATCATTTGAATCAACTTAAATTCATCACTCGAGTTACTCAAGTAGATTTTCAATAAATAAAATGACTTTTGATTGAGTCACTTTCTTTAGTAATAGATTTACTAATGTATTCATATGAATTACAGCGGCTGTAGCAGTGATCTCAGTTAAAGGAGTTTTAGCACTAATAATACATTTCATCTTTACTTCAGCTTAAACTCTGGAGCAAAGTATATGACATTTAATAGATATCATGTTTCTCTTTTATTTTTAATCCCACTACTTTAAGCTTGGGAGAAGTTCTTTTAAATAAAGTTAATATACATATCCAATTATATTTTACTTAGTGTCCATATGAGAAAGGTATGGTGGGTCATTCAAAGCAGAGCCTCAATTTCATATTAGATTGATTTGGTATAGACCTTATATGCACAGTGCAGCGTAAGGTTCAATGATTTATTGATAGTTAACTGAAAGTGCTGTTATTGCAGTCACTGTAGAAACTGAAATGACATTAATTATGCCGCTCAGATGTAGTAATTAAGGACACGACAACAAGATGAGCAGCATTGAGTTTGTGTATGTGTGTGTGCATTTGTTACTGTATTTAGGTAATTTTGGAGACCAAATGTGTTCACGACAGTGGAAAACATGAACATTTTGACTTTGTGGGTATTTCCACCAGCAATTATGTCAGTAATGCAGTAATCTTCTAATTATTGTGAAATTTAATCAGGCCGAACAATGAAAATGAACTGAACTGAACAAGAGCAAACTACATATATCCTTTTTAAACTCTCCACTTAAACAAATAAACTTAAGAAATCATTAAAGTGTATATAGCACGGTCAAAAGTCGTATGAGAAATTGATTTGTAAAGCTATTTAACTGGGCAATATGCATTTATTTGATCAGAAAACAGTAATATAAAAAGTAAATACAGTGGACTGTGACTTTATTTGTGTGTTATTGTGAATTTGTTTGTATGAGTGTGTCAGCTTAACCATTTCCAGACCTCTCCTCGAGGAAGCTCAGTATTTACTGTTACCATGCAATACCTAGTTGCCCTGTTATAGTAGCAGAGTGGATAATACTGGGTTAAGACCGCCCACCACCACTCCTCAGGCAAGCATACCACACAGCACCAGTAAGAGACCTTGGGTAAGACTCCCAATGCTACAATCACCACTGCAATCGTTACATTGCAGCAGCAAACCGTGACTTTTCAGGCTAGGCCCTCAATTCAGGCCATACATATCAAAACTTGAGCAAAACATGAGTTATAAACCCACATCTACTATAACGCTAATTTCTGCTAACATCCCTATGAGATTCTAGTAGTTTGTTATGCTCAGCTGACACAGATGTTCATTTCTTTCTGGTGGTTCTAGATTAAACACAGATGTTTGAAGCTTATAAATGACACTCTGTTTTACTTGAGGCTTGTGAGAGACATATTTTACACATATTTTATCTTGTAGCAGTTCCCAGCTTTCAGTAGCAGTTGTTTATTATTTCCAACCATTAATTAGCCTGCTGGTTATGTTCAGTCAGTGACACATGTAGGACTTCCAAAAGGCCTAGAGTGATGTTTTCACTCACATAATTGCTCCCGCCTTTTGGAACATTATTATATTCTCAAAATATGTATGTCATTATTATGCTGATGGTTAATCTAACATGCTAGGACTTCTCTTCAACTCTTGATGTCTTAACCAATAGGAGAGCTTGTTAAGCTATTTCTACCAGAAACCACAGAGAACAACATTCCAGATTGGCCAGGATTTAAACCTTCTATTTCCATCCTATGGTGAAAAATTAAAAAGTAGTACTATAATGCCTGCAGAGTTTATATACAAGTATGATACTATTTTACTGGGTGTTTGTTTATTTATTTATTCTAATGATACAGTGATTTTACAGGCAAACAATATAAAATATTTCAATATTGTATATAAATTGGTGTCCATCAGGCTCTTATTGTAAGAGAGGTCAGCAAGATAATAAGTGTATATTGTCATCATGCACATAACCAGAGATTATAAATCCCATACTGAGATGATAAATGTTTTTTTTTTTTTTTAACTGAGCAGAGAGTCTAATTAAGGGATCATGAAACACTTTTGAAAAAGTTAAACAAGCGAAAGAGGTTACCGTTCAGGTTGTGATGTTACAGTAACACAGACGCCAGTGGAAATACCTGACAAAGATAGCAATGCAGACCATGTGAGTGAGTGAGTGAGTATGTGTGTGTGTGCCAGAGAGAGGATTGTTATATCACATTTACGACCCATACATCAGATTCCATCTCTCTTTTTGTTAGTGCTATAAAACTGCTCATATTGTCACCAAGGGGCTTCCCAATAGCTCATTCTGTTCGCTGCAGTCACAGGGTTCCCATTGTTTTGTTTTGTGTGTATCAGAGAAAGAGACCGAGACTGAGTAAGATATTGGCCAATTCACTGTCATGCACTCTGAAGAGGCATATTATTTATTCCACTGATCAGTGTGTAATTGCTCACAGATTCTTGAGGCCTAATGGTTTTAAGTCAGTAATGAATGTATTAAGCCAGACTGCGCAAGAAAAGACTTCGGAAAAGCCGCTGCAATCACGCTGCATACAAGAGAAAGAAAGATGTTAGCCGAAGACAAACCATGGAGGAGTGCTGGCATCACTCTAATGGATGTTGAGAGTATTTTAATCAACTTTTAATGATCTTTTTCCTCTTCTAACAGATTCTCACTGTACATATCACTTGTTTGTTGCAATTAATCTCTCCCTCCCTTGTATTTTTCAGTCCTTCATTAGCTCAGAATTAGCTGTGTGTTTTAGGAGATCGTCGAGAACAGTTTGTTGGAAACTCTTGAGTGCTTCCTTAGCAGATCTCTCTTAAAGCAAGCCAGGGGTCAGGGGTGGAAAGAGTGCTGAAAATCCCTACTTAGGAAAGAGTACCATTACAGTACCAGTAGAAGTAATTATTTTAATAAAGGAAATTACTCAAGTCATTTTTTATATACCCACAATCACAGTCTGAAAACTGACTCCTACATCATTGAAAATAATCTGTATAAACAGACCTAAAGCCAAACACTGACACATTACATGAGGGAAAAAAAGTCCCGAGGCTGATCTGGATGAAGCCCTGCTGGTGATATCATGAATAAACAAAAATAATGCCTGACCACAACTTAGTAAGATGTGGCAACAAGATAATTAAATCATGACCACAACATAGTAAGGCATGGGAGCGAGATCCTAATACGTGGCCACGATTTAGTAAAGCATGTTCACATTCCCATATCTCATTAAGTCGTCACCATAATTCAATGATCTTACTCCCACATGTTAATAAGGCATGGCCATACACTAGGATCTCGTTTCCACTGTTTAATTAGGCTTGGCTGCGCATTATTTTCATTAATACAGGATGTCACCAGCAGTGCCACAAATTAGTAAGGCATGAGAACAACAGCCAAATATGTGGCCACGACTTAGTGAGGCATAATCATGTTCCCACACCTTACTAAGTCCTGGGATGGGATGTCACCACCAGGGCGCCGTAGATCTGACAAGTGCACATCTTTCTGCGTTGACTGAGAGAGCAGAGTCGGGCTGCACTGTGTGATGAACTGGCAGGACATAAAGGGGATATTGATAAGTGAACGTATATTTATTGATTTTTAAGTCAGTTACAGTTCCAGATGCAGCAACTCTACTTTTTCGAATCAGATCGAATACTACAGCACAACACTTCTTAAAATGTTCTGCTGGAGTCTCACAATTTTTGCTATTAAAGTGTGCATAAAGTAATCTTGTCATTTTAAATGAATGAGCTTGCATGCATGTAAGATGCTACTAGCTGCTTTCAGCTAAGGGTAAAAATTAAGAAACTAATAAAATGAACAGACTTTTTTTTAGGGCTGCAAATCCAGGAAAAAAAAATATATTAAAAGTATAAAAAGTGTCATTTGATGAATCTGAGCCTGGTGGACGGAAGGAGAATGCTACTTATGCATATTGTCACTAGTAAAGTTTGGTGGAGGAGGGATAATGGATTGTGTCTGGTTTTCACGGTTTGGACCCCTTATTTCCAGTGTAGGGTGATGTTAATTCTATAGTATATAAATACATTTTAGACAATTAAATGCTACCAACTTTGTGGCAATAGTTTGGCGAAGGGCCTTTCCTGTTCCAGCATGACTGTGAACAAAGTAATGTCCATAAAAACATGGTTTGATGAGTTGGAGGAACTCACATGGCCAGAGCCCTGATCTCAACCCTACTGAAAACCTTTAGGATGAATTGAAACAAAATTGAAAAGCCAGGCCTTCTCATCAAATTTCAGTGCCTGACAGTTGCAACCATGAATGAAAATGAGCTGTTTCCATATTAACATATGAATTGAAAGGGGATTAGTATGTTTTTCAAACATCAACACAACAAATCCAAGTCATATTAAAAAAGCAAGGAAAATTCAGATGGTTATAGAATGGGCTCCTTAACTTTGAAGAGTGTCTTACACAAAAGTTCAACAGCAGAAAAAAGCGAAAGGTGCAGTGAAGGGAAGACAGGGATATTGCAAGCAGTAGACCTCTGACATTTAATCTCGTTGCTTTTGGTGTACCATGAAGGAGTTTGAACTCTCACCCTTGTGGTTATGAGAGTGAGACCAGCGTTACTGCCTTAAATAACGCCACGGATTTGTTCTGGCAGTTTAACAACACAAAATGACCAAGTTCAATGGAAACTAATGTTTCTAGACAACACCACCCACTGACGATTAACTTCCTCTCTCAAGGGGTCAGTTCTTTTCACCTGAAGTAGAATCTCAGTGAGTCAGACTTACTGTAATTTATTTAAAGGTTGTATTTTTCAGTGATTGATTTGGATCAAGTCATCATTCCTATTTTCCTTGCCCAGGAGAAACTGTTGTACTGCGTTTGATTTAAAGCTAAATTTTATCGATCTACAGTCGGCTCAGACTGAATTTGACGGGCTTCAGACGAGTTCAGAAACAATTTTGATGGGCTGCAGACGGGTTCAGACAGGATTTTGTTGGGCTGCAGACGGGTTCAGACAGAATTTTATTGTGCTGCAGATGGGTTCAATTTAAATTTTAATGGGCTACAGAAGGATTCAGACAGAATTTTTTTGGGCTGCAGTTGGGTTCAGACAGCATTTTGATGGGCTTCAGACGGGCTCAGAGAGAATTTTCTTGCACTGCAGACAGGCTCAGACAGAATATTGTTGGGCTTCAGATGGGTTCAGACAAAATTTTGTTTGTCTGCAGATGGGTTCAGACAGAATACTGATGGGCTGCAGTCGGGTTCAGACAGATTTTTTGGGGGCTTCAGACGGGTTCAGAGAGAATTTTGATGGACTACAGATGGGTTCAGACAAAATTTTGTTGGGCTGCACAAGGGTTCGGACAGAATTTTGCTGACTACAGTTGGGTTCAGGCAGAATTTTTTCGGGCTGCAGATGAGTTCAGAGTTTTGTTGGGCTGCAGACGGGTTCAGACAGAATTCTGTCTGACCGCAGTCAGGTTCTGACAGATTTTTTTCAGGATGCAGTCAGGTTCTGACAGAATTTTATTGGGGTGCAGTCAGGTTCATAGAGAATTTTGTTGGGCTGCAGGTCAGACAGAATTCTTTCAGGCTGCAGTCCGCTTTTGATGCTTCAGAATTAATGAACTGATGTGAACTCTCTCAAGGGGTCAGTTCTTTTCAGCTGAAGTAGGATCTTTGTGATTCAGACTTACTGTAATTTATTTAAAGGTTGTATTTTTCTAAAACTGACTTGGATCAAGTCATCATTCCTGTTTTCCTTACATGGCAGAAAATGATGTATTGCATTTGCTTTAAATGTCTACATCATTTCCACATAAATATCTTACAGCAGCACAGACAGAATTTTGTCAATCTGCGGTCAGGTTCAGACAGAATTTTATTGGTCTGCAGAAGTGAAAGGTGCAGTGAAGAGAGGACAGGGATATTGCAAGCAGTAGACCTCTGACATTTAATCTCGTTGCTTTTGGTTTACCATGAAGGAGTTTGAACTCTCACCCTTGTGGTTATGAGAGTGAGACCAGCGTTACTGCCTTAAATAACGCCACAGATTTGTTCTGGCAGTTTATAATTAACACAAAATGACCAAGTTCAATGGAAACTAATGTTTCTACACACCACACCCACTGACGATTAACTTCCTCTCAGATCTCAGCTGTAGGACTCTCTTGTGTGATAGCATATAAAAAGCCCTTTAATGAGCTTTTGATGCTTCAGAATTAATGAACTGATGTGGACTCTCTCAAGGGGTCAGTTCCTTTCAGCTGAAGTAGAATCTCAGTGAGTCAGACTTACTGTAATTTATTTAAAGGTTGTATTTTTCTACGATTGATTTGGATCAACTCATCATTCCTATTTTTCTTGCACATGAGAAAATGATGTATTGATATTGCTTTAAATGTCTACATCATTTCCACATGAATAAAATATTTTACAGCAGCACAGATAGAATTGTATCAAGCCATAGTAATTTTCTAAGAGAATTTTTTCGAGCTGCAGTCGGGTTCACACAGAATTTTGATGGGCTACAAATGGGTTCAGACAGAATTTCATTCGGCTTCACAAGGGTTGAGGCAGAATTTTACTGGGCTGCAGACGGGTTCCTACAAAATTTTGATGGGCTGCAGACGGGTTCAGACAGAATTTTGATGGGCTGCAGAAGGGTTCAGACAGAATTTTATTGTGCTGCAGATGGGTTCAATTAAAATTTTAATGGGCTACAGAAGGATTCAGACAGAATTTTTTTGGGCTGCAGTTGGGTTCAGACAGGATTTTGATCAGCTTCAGACGGGCTCAGAGAGAATTTTGATGGGTTGCGGTCGGGTTCAGTCAGAATTGTGATGGGCTCCAGTCAGGTTCAGACAGAATTTTATTGGGCTGCAGATGGGTTCAGACAGAATTTTGATGGACTGTGGTTGGGTTCAGTCAGAATTTTGATGGGCTGCAGTTGGGTTCAGACAGAATTTCGTCTGGCCACAGTTTGGTTCAGTCAGAATTTTGATTGGCTGCAGTTGGGTTCAGACAGAATTTTGATGGGCTGCAAACGGGTTCAAACAGAATTTTACTGGGCTGCAGACGGGTTCAGAGAAAATTTTGATGGACTGTGGTCGGGTTCAGTCAAAATTTTGATGGGCTGCAGTCGGGTTCAGACAGAATGTTGATGGACTGCAGACAAATTCAGACAGAATTTTGGGGGGCTGCAGTCGGGCTCAGACAGAACTTCATTCGGCTGCAGATGGGTTCAAACAGAATTTTATTGGGCTGCAGACGGGTTCAGACAGACTTTTGATGGGCTGCAGTTGGGTTCAGTCAGAATTTTGAGGGGCTACAGTTAGGTTCTGACAGAATTTTGTCTGGCCACAGTTTGGTTGACAGAATTTTGAGGGGCTACAGATGGGTTCAGTCAGAATTTAATTCGGCTGCAGACGGGTTCAGACAGAATTGTACTGGGCTGCCGATGGGTACAGACAGAATTTTGATGGGCTGCAGTTGTGTTCAGACAGAATTTTATTACGATGCAGACGGGTTCAGACAGAATTTTACTGGGCTGCAGATGGGTTCAGACAGAAATTTCATGGGCTGCGGTTGGGTTCAGTCAGAATTTTGATGGGCTGCAGTCAGGTTCAGACAGAATTTAATCTGGCCACAGTTGGGTTCAGACAGAATTTTACTGGGCTGCAGACAATTTCAGACAGAATTTTGATGGACTGTGGTCGGGTTCAGTCAAAATTTTGATGGGCTGCAGTCAGGTTCAGACAGAATTTTTTTCTGACCAGAGTTTGGTTCAGACAGAATTTTGATGGGCTGCAGACGGGTTCAGACAGAATTTTACTGGGCTGCAGACGGGTTCAGTCAGAATTTTGATTGGCTGCAGATGGGTTCATACAGAATTTTAGTGGGCTGCAGATGGGTTCAGACAGAATTTTCATGGGCTGCAGTTGTGTTCAGACAGAATTTTAATGGGCTACAGTTGGGTTCAGACAGAATTTTGATGTGCTGCAGACAAGTTCAGACAGAATTTCGTCTGCCCATAGTTGGGTCCAGGGAGAATTGTATTGGGCTACAGACAGGTTTAGACAGAATTTTGATGGGCTGCAGACGGGTTCAGACAGAATTTTACTGGGCTGCGGTTGGGTTCAGACAGAATTTTGATGGACTGCAGTTGGGTTCAGACAGAATTTAATCTGGCCACAGTTCTGTTCAGACAGAATTTTATTGGGCTACAGACGGGTTCAGACAGAATTTTGATGGGCTGCGGGCAAGTTCATTCAGAATTTTCATGGGCTGCAGTGGGGTTCAGACAGAATTTTATTGTGCTGCAGTCAGGTTCAGTCAGATTTTTGATGGGCTGCAGTCGGGTTCAGACAGAGTTTTGTTGGGTCTCATTAAGGTTCTGATGGAATATATGTAGGCCACATTAGCTTTCAGATGGAATTTTGTTGGACTGCAGACAGGTTTAGACAGAATTTTAGGTCACACTCGGATACAGGTATAATTCTGTTGTGCAGTAGTCAGGTTCAGAAAGACCTTTTTCAGGTCACACTTGGGTTCAGATAGAATTTTATTAGGCTGCATTGTTTAGTCACAATATTTCCAGGCTGTGGTTGTTTTCTGACAGACTTTTGCTGGGCTAGTCAAGTTTAGACAGAATTGTGTAGAGCTGGATTCTGGTGCTGTAGATCAGGCCAAATGTGTGCAGAATGTTATCTGGTTTATTTGAGGTTGGATGAAAAGATAATACATCATAAAAAGCAAGCAAGTAAAAAGATAGTAAGTAAAAAGACAATAAATCTGGTCACTTTTTTGGACTGTTTTCATCAAAAATTTCTTTGACATAATAATTATTAAATAGATCATTTCCAGATAGTTTTCTAGCATTATACTACTGTTTTATTATATTAATCGCTGCTTCACAGCAGTTCAAAAGAAAAAGCAGATAAAACTGCATTTAAGCATTATTGGAGAAAATTGTGGAAAGCGGCATCTTCAAATAAGTAGCACTGCAATCAAAGGAATCTGCCTTTCACAGAGCTAATTATGATAAATTTTTGCTGAACATTATTACAGGTCTCAGGTCGATGTACAGTGAGGAACTCTGCTTGTCACTAGTAAGATGTCTCTTGTCATGATTAAAACGACATTTACTTCAGAATTATCCATAATTACAGGCTTCCAGTTGAGGCAAAAATATTCATTTTGCATGGTTCTTTATACTTCAACTATGGCTTCAAAGCGCATGCAGTATTCAATAATTGTCAAGTCGTGTCATTTCACAGCACTGTGCAGTCATACACCAGCAAAAGATGGGACCTGCTGTGCGCGTCTATGCAACATTAAACAATTCTGGCACTTTACAAGTTCACTTGATGGCATTTGTTAAATAAATATATAGAAACAATGCCTTTTGTCTCAGCTTCTCCTGACACATAAGTGTGCTCCAAGCTCATATTTTCGGTTGTTTGCATTGTACTTTGAGACAGATAGTTTCTGTTTCTGAAAGCTAATGAGCTGAGCTGCATTCAAAGCCATTTTAAAATATAAAATATGCACACATATGACCACAAAGCCAATTTTATGACAGATACATGAATAACATTATTCTAAAGTGGTGCTAATGTTCTCTAGGTTACAAACCATTTGCAGGAAGTTAAGATAAGCTATAGATGATTTGATAATAACCGAGCGAGTTCAAGAGTTAACATGACACATATTTGAAAAGCTATGCCCAAATCACGCACATCAAGGAGCTTTACACTGTAATTGTGTGACAAGAAATAACTTTAAACAGATAATTACAGTTTATTCCATTATAACATTTTTACTTTTAATTGTATCTCTTATTGTGCCTAAAATGTTTTAAATTGTGAATGAAATATCAGTTTACATTTTTGGGTCTATTAACATCAAACAAGTGATTTCAAACTTTGGAATGACAGTGTATGTGGAAAAATTGTTGCACATGGTTTGACACAAACTGTATTGCTTGTTGGAAAAATTATGTATAGGAATTATTAAAAAATAACTTAAGCGTATTTATCTTTCTGCTGTTCTGTCACTTTTGAACAAAGGTCACTCGTGGTTGTGCATTACTGTAGTAAAACCACTGTAATGCACAGCCTTTGATGTTTTTTATATACAGTGTGTTTTACTATTTAGGATTTTTAGTATTTAGGTATGATTCAAGATAATCAGACAAAAATGATCAATATGGGTCAACGTTTTGTAGACATTGCTTTGCTGTTTTTTCACACTGCTTGGCCTCAAACCCCTCCAATTTGTTGCTTGTTGGAAAGCATTTGAGTTTGTTTTCTTTCATTCTGTGGCTGAAAGCTATGTTGCTTTCTAGTTTGATGAAATTTGCCCCCGAGGCTCTCTAACCCAATGGTTTTAGAGATCTGGGATGAGCACTCAGGAGACCCATAAAACTCCATTGGCCCAATTTTACCAGGAAAGCAAGAATTACCCTCCGAGACAAACTGTAAAGAAGAGACACTCTGATGTGGAAGAACATGAGAGGGAGAGAAATTGGTGTGCTGGTGGTCTTTCTGATCACTACTTGGACATGTTAGGCCTTTGAAATGTTTTTCATGATAAACGCTTCATCTGTTGCTTTCTAAAGTCCTATTTTAGAAGAACATTGTTGTTTGATTATCAGTTACATCTAGTTGATTTGTAATTTTGTGTAAAACATCTGGTGGGCATGGTTCTAATGTCAAGGTATGGAGGGAAGCTGATCTCACAAACCTTCAAACTTTATATTTTGGACTGGAGGATTGGAAACCATTTAGTGTAATGAATATGCAAAAAATACATGAAATTAGGATCCTACTGTTGTTTTTTTTCCACTTTCTCCGGATCAAATACACATTACAACAGTTACACTCATAACATATATAGTAGAGTTAGAGACTCATGAAAAACATCAGTATGTTTATGTATTTTAATGACTGCTTTTCAATGAAATATCCATTTTCAGTATTGATCCAACCATCCCTGTTATGCTTCCTCACGCCTGAGGAGAGAGAAAGAAAGATGGAGGGAGGAAGAGAGAGGACAGACGGATATCAGACAGTGGAGCTACTGCCTTGCTGGAGAGGAAAAGACTCTGAGGAACAGCAGTGCAGAGCAATTCGTTTGATCTGCTCTGCTCCTTTTACTTTCCCGTCACACCCTTTGTTTTTTATACGCTTTTTCTGGAGCAAGGGAGAAACCTCCAAGGAGCGGAGAGATGATATTTATATAGGGGCGGCGGACAGAGGCAACTGCCACCTGACATTTCCCCACGCAAACAACTGATGCACAGAAGCACAGTCACAAACACAAGAAGACAAACAGACTAATGCAACTCAAACCAGTGGGCCTCAACCCTGGTCCTGCAATACTGTATGTTGTAGCATTCTCTTCTGGTGGCATTTCTAAGTGGGGTTTGAGGGATGGACAGAGTCTCTATGACAACAAGGCTGAGTGCCCATGGAGAACCCAAAATAGTGGGACAATATTACAAAATACAAACCCAATTTCAAAAAGACAGGGATGGTAAAAGTACAAACCAAAGCCAACATTTTTACAGGTATTGAGTTAAAAACAGCACAAAGAATAAATGCTATTCTATTGCAAATTTCATTGCTAATGCTAATTATATTGCAACACATTCCAAAAAAATAACTTTTAAACTGAAGACACATTTATAAATAGACACAACCAAAGTCAGGAATGCAATCAAGCATCCATACACCTGCATTCGTGTGAAAGTGAGCCAGATTCTATAGGAAAGTCGAAATTCAGCAAGAACTCCACATTTAGAGGAGCGGCTCTGTAAATGTATATAGTTCACAGTAAATCAGACTGTGTTTAAACCAAGGTCTATGTGACCTTTAAAAAAGACCTGGATGTATGTAGAAGATGAGGTCTTGGGTATGTATTTATGAAAAAGATTTGGGTGACTATTCACTTCTACTGTTTGTTAGCAACGTTAGCCTAAACTAAAGAACTGAAGAAGTGGAATTTGGACACTAAACATGTTTTGGTTGAACATTTCCACTTGGGATAAGTGGGAAATTGTGTAAGTGTGATTACTTCTTCAATTAAGTCATCTCTTATGCATGCAGTATTTTTTTAACATGTTTTTACATCTATTTCACTCTTGCTTGTATATATATATATACACACACACACCCTGGCGTCACCGTTGCAGTGTTTTTGGAATTAATCCTGTGTCATTTGAGTCTATAATCTCAGGCTCTGCTCTGTGTTTTATCCGAAGCCTCAGGGGATTGTGGTTGCAGCGGCCTGCCTTCACTTTGCCTGCGCTCCGCCGTTATTCCGTTAGCGGTTAACTGATCCGCCGCGCTCCCAGGAGCCACTCTCTTATCGGCCTGCACCGCCGCGCCGATCTCCCTCATTAACATCGATTTCCCTCCTCCCAACGGCGGAAAGAGAGAGATCCGGCACCGAGCTTTGCTCATCCATCTTCCCCACTCACGCACACACTTTCAAACCCTCCCATATATACATGCTCTCGCTCAATCTGTCTCCCTCTCTCACGCTCATTCAATCTATCTCTCCCTCGCTCTCACACATATTTCGGAGTCAGAATCAGTTTTGTTGGCCAGGTAGGACTAACCTGCAAAGAACTGCCATTTTGCACTCTTTTTCTCCACTATACCAACACAAATGCATATACTTATCGTGCACTTTTTAGGAGCCCTGCCTTGTGTGTCCACTCACTGGCGTACCTTATAAGCTCCACCTGCTTTATAGTTTCAATTGCCAATGTTTTGTCATTCGCAATCTGTTAGCCACCCTCTTCTCTATTCATCACTGGTTGATTTCTGACTTCTTGGCCGCTGTTGAGTGAGCGTGGTGTATTCTGTGCTATAAACATGTCAGTGTAACTGCTAGGTTGAGAGTGGTCCATCTGTGGTCCATCTCCCAAAAATGTCCAGCCAAGAGTGACTCTTGTCAGAAACTGACCACTGATGGAGGAGGCATGTCAAAATGCATTCTTTCCAGACCATCTACAGCTGAGCTGTGGCACAGAAAGAACCTACACATTAAAAAAGATGGTTCTTCAATGGTTCTTTAGTAAAGGTAAAGGTTCTGTTTAGAACCATGCATTCTTTATACACCCATTTGCATGTTTAAATGGTTCTTTGTCAGTCTGAAATGGTTCTTCTGAGTGATGGAAAATGTGTTGTACATGGTTGTTTGTAAGACCAAAAAGGGTTTTTTTATTGTTAGAAGCTTGAGACCATATTGATAGCAGAACCCTTTGCTGCTATACAGGAAAAGGTTCTATGTATAACCATTTACACACATTCATCATCAATTACACACAAAGACCTATTTAAGCACACAAATGCTTCCATATAAAACTCCTTTTTCTAAGTAGATCCATTGTCTTTACTAAAGAACCCTTGAAGAATTATCTTTTTTAAGAGTGTTGGCCTGAATCAAGGTCTGATTTACCTTTTACTCTGGTGTGACAGTCACAAACAGGGATTCTGACTGGCTAGTGCTGTTTTTTGTTTTTTTTAGTTTTTTTCCTATGGCTCCAGTGACACCATGACGCTGTGACAACATATGTAAAATCTAACCATACGTTATTAATTTTATTCAAGGTTAATATAATATTTTATTAGCAAATAAACATTTACAATAGCATTAACAATAGCAAGAACATTTAGACATTAAATCATTTTTTATCAGGTGCCTAAATCTTCTTCACAATACTGCATGTCTGCACTGAACATCTTGTGCAATCAGTTAGTTTCTGAATGAACAATGTTTGAAATGTATTCCTCTGTGTGCTTCTACAATTTCCTTTGTACTACTGAGTTTTTAAGTCTGTTAGTAGAGGTGATACACATGCTCCCAGGTAGCCTCTACTGAGAACTTAACAGACATAGCAACAATAAATATGAGAGTTTCTCAGATTTGTGCAAAGCAGGCTGTAAACAACAACCTGTCACTGCATAAACTGTAAAGCAACAAGCTGTGAACAAGCTAATTGGATGTGGGTTGTTTTACTTATTTGTTTAAGAATTTTTGATTTGTTCTTTCTTAAAATGTTTATTTTTGCATTTCCATTACCATGTTACTGCAGTTTGTCTTTTCCAACATGTTTACAAGCCCCAGAAAAATGTAATATGATGATGCATATTGTGGGTAATTTCCAGTTTCTGCTGCAGGGGACTAGGCCACCAAGAGCCCCCCTGCAATCTCCCACTGCCTATATGGCACTGCACCACTCCCCCATGCTGGACCTTGTGGTGGGTGGGCCCACATGGTCTCCCCACATTGCCTCTTCAGGCTGCCTCTCCAGCCGGGTTATGTAGGCTGCCTGGCCACCAGGTGCTCGCCAAGGGACACTACGCCCAGGCTTGGCTCCAGGGGTAGGTCCCAATGACCCTCTCCTGGGCAGGGTACACGATGGCCTGTGTCCATTTATCATGAAGGGTTTTTGGATCGAGTTAACCTGGGTCTTCACTCTGGTCCTGTTCGCCCTGGGAGACCCTACCAGGAGCATATTGCTCCCGATGACTTAGCTCTGACAAGGCCCCGATCCAGGAAAGGTTGTTAGTGTTGGACTCCGCCAAGGTTATGCCCTGTCTCCACTCCTGCTTGTGGTATTCATGGACAGAGTGTCAAGGTGTAGCTGGGGTCAGAAGGGCATTATGTGTGGAGGCCAGAGGGTGGCATCTCTGCTATTTGCAGATGATGTTGTTTTTTTGGTTGGATCACATGGATGCCCGCTCGCTAGAGCAGTTTGAAGCTGAGTGTGAAGCAGTTGGTATGCGGATCAGTACTTCTAAGTCTGAGTCTATGGTCCTAGCCCGGAAAAGGATGGCATGCCCACTCTAGGTAAGGGGAAAGGACCTGCCCCAGGTGAAGGATTTTAAGTATCTTGGGGTCTTGTTTATGAGTGATGGGAATCGTGAGATCGGCCGCAGGCTGGGACAGGCGGCAGCAGTAATGCGGTCTCTGTACCGGACTGTAGTTGGGAAGAGTTTACCTGTTTACCAGTCAGTCTACATCCTGACCCTCACCTATGGTCATTAGCTTTGGGTAATGACTGAAAGCATGAGATCGCGAATACAATCAGTGGAAATGAGCTTTCTTGGCAGGGTGGTGGGCTACAGTGCATCCGGAAAGTATTCACAGCGCTTCACTTTTTCCACATTTTGTTTTGTTACAGCCTTATTCCAAATTGAATTAAATTAATCTTTTTCCTCTAAATTCTACACAAAATACCCCATTGTGACCATGTGAAAAACGTTTTCTCGAGAGTTTTGAAAATTTATTAAAATTAAAAAACAAAGAAATCATATTTACATAAGTATTCACAGCCTTTGCTTAATACTTTGTAGAACCACCTTTGGCAGCAACTACAGCCTCAAGTCTTTTTGAATATGATGCCACAAGCTTGGCACACCTATCTTTAGGCAGTTTTGCCCATTCTTCTTTGCAGTACCTCTGAAGCTCCATCAGGTTGGATGGGAGACGTCTGTGCACAGCCATTTTCAGATCTCTCCAGAGATGTTCAATCGGATTCAAGTCTGGGCTCTGGCTGGGCCACTCCAGGACATTCACAGAGTGGTCCTGAAGCCACTGCTTTGAGATCTTGGCTGTGTGCTTCGGATCGTTGTCCTGCTGAAAAATGAACCGTCGCCCCAGTCTGAGGTCAAGAGCGCTCTGGAGCAGGTTTTTATCCAGGATGTCTCTGTACATTGCGGCATTCATCTTTCCCTCTATCCTGACTAGTCTGCCAGTTCCTGCTGCTGAGAAACATCCCCATAGCATGATGCTGCCACCACCATGCTTGACTGTAGGGATGGTATTGGCCTCGTGATGAGCAGTGCCTGGTTTCCTCCAAACATGACGCCTGGCATTCACACCAAAGAGTTCAATCTTTGTCTCATCAGACCAGAGAATTTTGTTTCTCATGGTCTGAGAGTCCTTCAGGTGCCTTTTTGCAAATTCCAGACGGGCTGCCTTGTGCCTTTTACTAAGGAGTGGCTTTCGCCTGGCCACTCTGCCATACAGGCCTGATTGGTGGATTGCTGCAGAGATGGTTGTCCTTCTGCAAGGTTCTCCTCTCTCCACGGAGGAACGCTGGAGCTCTGACAGAGTGATCATTGGGTTCTTGGTCACCTCCCTGACCAAGGCCCTTCTCCCCCGATCGCTCAATTTAGACGGCCGGCCAGCTCTAGGAAGAGTCCTGGTGGTTCCGAACTTCTTCCATTTACGAATGATGGAGGCCACTGTGCTCATTGGGACCTTCAACGCAGCAGTAATTTTTCTGTATCCTTCCCCAGATTTGTGCCTCGAGACAATTTTGTCTCGGAGGTCTACAGACAATTCCTTTGACTTCATGCTTGGTGTTTGCGCTCTGACATGCAGTCAACTGTGGGACCTTATATAGACAGGTGTGTGCCTTTCCAAATCATGTCCAATCAACCACAGGTGGACTCCATTTAAGCTGTAGAAACATCTCAAGGATGATCAGTGGAAACAGGATGCACCTGAGCTCAATTTTGAGCTTCATGGCAAAGGCTGTGAATACTTATGTAAATATGATTTCTTTGTTTTTTAATTTTAATACATTTTCAAAACTCTCGAGAAAACTTTTTTCACATGGTCACAATGGGGTATTTTGTGTAGAATTTTGAGGAAAAAGATTAATATAATTAAATTTGGAATAAGGCTGTAACAAAACAAAATGTGGAAAAAGTGAAGCGCTGTGAATACTTTCCGGATGCACTGTACATTCTATTTGATAGGGTGAGGAGATCTGTCATCCGGGAGGAGCTCAGAATAAAGCCACTACTCTTCAGCATTGAGAGGAGCCAGCTGAGGTGGTTCGGGCATCTGATCCGGATGCCTGCTGGATGCCTCCTGGTGAGGGTGTACCAGGCATGACCTACCGGGATAAGACCCCAGGATGGTCCTAGGACCCGCTGGAGGGATTATATCTCTAAGTTGACCTGGGAGCAGCTTGGGGTTCCCAGGAATGAGCTGGAGGAAGTTGCAGGGGACGGAGTCATCTGGGATTTTCTGCTCTCTCAACTGCTATCATGACCCTATCTGGACTAAGTGGTTAACGATGATGATGATGATATATACTGAAAATGTTTGTGGCCTGTGCAAAGGTAATGGCATATTTTATATTTCTAGATTTTTCTCCTAATGTGATACACTCAGTAAATAAATAGATTAAATTGTGCACAAAATTTTGCAGAAATCCATCTATATTGTTTCCTGTAGAGCAGTGTTCCATTGCTGTTCCTGTTCCTGAGAAGACGCAGTCCAAAGATATGTCTGTCTGTCTGCTCTGCGATGGACTGGCAACCTATCCAGTGTGTATCCTGCTTTCTGCCTGATGACTGTTGGGATAGGCTCCAGCACTTCTGTGACCCAGAAGGAGAAGCAGCTTAGAAGGTGTGTGCACACACACACACACAGAAACATGTGCCCTCTCCCTTTATTTTCTTTCAGTAGCTTACATTTTTATTAATCCTTTCACATCCCTTTTTCTCTCTGCATTGTCTTTCTGAATTGAATATCACCCACTTTATTGTACTTTCTCACCCCCCTCCCTCCCCAGCTCTCATGGTAAGGTTATCAGTTTCCAGCACAGACATTTTGCATTATGAATGAACTGTGGAAAACTCCCCTCCAGGGACAATTAAGCCTGAGGTTATTTAGTATGGAGGGTGAATGGGAACAAGGCAGAGACGAGGATGAATAGACATGAGCATTGGCTCGAGAATGGGAACTGAGTTGTTGTGTTTTGGACTAGAATCTGGTCACTTAAATGACCATGTCATAGTAAACTGAATTTTCCTTGCTTTTTTTGGAATATTTCATGTGCTATGTCAGCATTGGACATAGTGTCCACTCATCAGTATATGTGGTCCAATTTATGGACAATAAGCTGTAAAAATTATCAATTTTGAAGGTGAATTGGTGAGACCTATTGTCAATAAACATAGTTCTATGTGTTAATCATAGTGGAAACCATATCTAGGAACACTGCTGATTTCTCTGTGCTCAGGTGCAATCTGAAATTGATTAATGCACAGTGGAAATGTGTTTTTCGGGTTTGTCGAGTTCACCTTTCTGATTGCTTATCAAAAAAATTGATATTGTGTTCTCTGGGCCAAAGAAGAAAAGGACAGATTGTTGCCAGTGTAAAGTTCAAAAGCTTTTGAACTTTACATTGTTTAGGTATAGTGGGATATTAGTGAGTAACTTGCACATGTGTGAAAGCACCATTGACACTGCTTAATACACATTTTAGAGCCTTCTAGATGACATCTTTTTCAGGGGCACCTATGCTTATTTCAACATAGCATCAGAGAGTGCAGGTGCTAGACTGGCCTGCCTGCTGTCCAGAACTGTCTCGAAATACAATAATGAAGGACCTGTATGGTTGCATAGATGTAAAACTGTAACTATCAAATCCCAAATATTAATTGTCATTAAATGGAAAGGTCAAGTTAAACAGTGGTAAAAATGCTCCTGTCCCAACCTTTTTAGAATGTGTTGCTATCATCAATTTTGGAGAGTGCATACATTGACAAAAAAAAGTTTTGCAATTGGAGTTTTACAAAATAAATGTTTCCACTCTGCGTCAGTCCACTTTAGATGAGCTCAAGCCCAAAGAAGTCGACAGTGTTTCTAGATGTTGTTGACATATGACTTCCGCTGTGCATAGTACAGTCTTAACTCGATGCAGTGTTAATTCACAATAGTTTTTCAAAGCATAGCCCATGCAGTGATATCCATCGCAGAAGCGATTTCTTTTATTGATCTTTTGTTGTTATTAAGCACTGTTGAGGGTGAAATACCTAAAATCTTTAATTGTTATTAAGCAATGTCATTTTTAAACTGTGGGTTTTTTTGCTGATTCGTTTTTGGCAAAGTGGTGAGCCTTCGACCCATCCTCACTCATAGGACTAGGCCTTTCCTGGATATCTAATCATGATCACTTGTTTGAGAACATTTCTAGTCTTAAATTGCTCTTGTCTTAACTTTTTGGTTTGGATCATGTAGTGGACACCCATTTCAGAATGAGTGTATGTACATGTATTCAAAACAATTATGTTGATAAGTTAAAACACTATCTTATCTTCATAATGATGAATCCTCAAATTCCTTTGAAGAACATTAGCCAAAAATCAGACATGAGACACTTCTGGCCCAGATTAAAATGACTGTAGTTATTCACAGCATCAAAACTAAGAAAAATCTCAGTCATGAATAAAAAAAGTTTTTTTCCTTAGTTCAGCGATATTATCTTAGCAAATCTACTTTTTATTGAGATCTCCACTAAAACTAAAAGTTATATCACGTGATCACGCTAGGTCACAAGAGCTAGAGCCTTCCTTGTATTTCTGTCTGATCTCATTGTTGATTAAGAGAAACTGCAATGATAATAAAATCTGTCTTTATTTTTCTTTCCAATAGAAAATGAAATGTCCTGACAGCATTGAGAAATCATGTTATTAATGAAGAGTAGCGTCAAAGGCAGAAATAGGGTTAAAGACTCTTTCACTTTCCTCAATTCTTTTCTATTCAACCTTTTACAATCTCTAATAGTCTAAATGACCAAAAGCTAAAGGTAGCTGAGAAGTCAAAATAACACTTGCCAATGTTGCCAATTACAATCATCCATCCAATTCAACCCCTACAACCTGTTAGTAGCAGAAACCTGTCCACTTTGCTGCAAATATAGGTTGCAAACCTTCCATTATTGGTGATGATTGTGGGTGGCGTTGGGTAGTAAGTTGCCATGAGGTGACAACCTAGCCCTTGGGGCAGCAACATGTGGCTCTTTTTCTGCCCCCCCCCCTTAGAATTAGATATATGGGTAAAACATAAATAATCCTCCTTTGCAGTAAAATAATTCTTTGCACTAAAATAAAGCTTTGCTGAGTGCTGTAATACAGTTTTAACAACAAATTGTCTTAAACTCTGGAGTTAACATATAACTGCTAATTCACCAACCTGTAATCCTGAAGATTGGTGTGCAGACTATTAGTCAGACAGCGATGCAGACAACATTCTCACCTTGCTAGTAGCTAATGAAATGGCAAAGAAGAGAAAGATTAAGGACAAACAGAGACTGTAGAGATGAATGAACACTCATTTGCATTCATTCATTGCTGGTTTCCCAATGTGTTTAATCTGTGACAAGAAACTGTCGACCAACAAAAAAGCAAGTGTTTAGAGACATTTTGCAACGAGCCATTCTATTTTTGCTGAAAAGTGTCCTGCTGGAAATGTGAGAAAAGTAGCTATAGCTGATCTAAAGCTTAAAGCAGAGTAAAGTTAACATTTTCATTTATGTTTTTAGCCCGTACTAGGACATTAGCTCATCCTGAGATATATTTAAAGTCAAGACATTAAAATGTTATATCTATAAAATGTTGCGGCTCCCAAGGTGGTTTGACTTTTGTTGAAACGGGACAAAATGGCTCTTTGGGTTGCTGACCCCTGGCCTAGCCATTAAATGGTGGATCTGACTGAAATGGGTTAGGTGATTGGATGGACAGATAGACACTAGAAATTATTTTTTTAAAAATCAATGTAATTATCTAGCACTTCAACGTCTATACCTCTCACTTTCCTGGTTAATATCTGGAACTGTAAAGGAAGACATTGCCTTTGCTCTCAATTCACCACTTGTGTTGATGAAGTGTTTTATTATCAGAAGAAGACTGCTCTTAAATAAATAAGTAAATTGCAAGCATACATTTGTTTGGATGTTTGTTTAGCAGAGTTGCTCTGAGAAAGATGGTGCAGTATATGAGTTGACCAGCCTGCCCAAATGCATTTTATTTATGTGTAACAGAAAATGTCATGTAAAGCAATTAACAATGCTAATTAAAACAGCCTAAAATCAAGCAAACACTGAATCTCATCCTTAAATATTTACAAATGATATTGGTTGTTATATTATTTACACAAACAGTTGACAATTGAGCAGCCTGCAAATAACAATGTCAGCAGTGAGATAACTGTTCCCACCTTGTTCTGCCAGGCTGATTGAGTAATGACTTGATTGTGGAGAGAGGATTAAGGAAGGTAAGGAAGGTGTAAATGCATGGAAAAGCTGAATGACTGTCTGGTATGAACAGGAGACGTTAAGCCTTGGAAAGTCTGTTCTTTCTGACGCTAATAAAGTCATGTTTTCTCTTTTGAGCTGATTGACATAATACCATGTTAAACTTGCCTGCTTGTCCTGGATGAGTTATTTTTAAATGCAAGAACAGCTGTTATTTCAAAACCTCAGAAATATTTCTTCCCTGATGTTTACCTAAAGAACATTTGATCTGCAGTTTGTGTTAGCCATCCTCAGTGTTGGCAGAATACATATTCAGAATGCAGAAATGAAGCACTTACATTCAGTCCAGTTGAAAAGACAGTCTTAAGATCATTTTAAGAGTAGTTTTTAGGTATATATATACTATAGTAGATATGAAAATATAAATTATTTAAAAGAAACACCATCAATGCTTGATTATTAAGCGCTTTTATGGGATGATGGAACTGAACAGTCTCCTCAGTAATGAATGTGTTCATAAGTAATAAACTGTCAGTGTTGTATTAGAGCCATGTGTGCATTTTATGGAATAATGTTATCTACATCATTAACTGGAATTCACTACAACGTTCATATGTACTGACAAAATTATGTTTCATTATCTGACCATGTGCCCTGCAATGGACTGGCGACCTGTCCAGAGTGTGTCCTGCCTTCTGCCCAATGACCACTGGGATAAGCTCCAGCACCCCCCCCACCCCCACCCCCCTGCGACCCTGAGGGAGAAGTGGCTTAGAAAATGAGTATTTGTCCATGTGGATTTTAAGTTCTATCACACTTTCACTTACTTTGAGATGGGCAGTTTTGACAATTAAGGAAAAACAATAACAGCAAGGAACACTTGCTCATTAACCCTATGGACCCGAGCATCTCACTGGCAGTGCATGCTTAGAATTTGCCATTATGGCTGTAGTCAAATCCATATTTGTTCAAACAAATCCAAAACAAATCCAAGACCATGACTAGTTGAGAGTGAGTCAAGACAGTCAAAAGAGGGCTGAGCCTACAGTATGTCAAGACTATGTCTAAATAAGAGCAAGACAGAGTCAAGACCAAAAACCTCAGAACATTAGTCCTGTTTGAGAGCAAATCTAAATAAGTCTTTATCTGCTTCCAGTACAAACTGCTCGATAAATGTAAGACTGATTGTCTTTCTGCGAAATGAAATTGTATGTCCAAAAATACCTTGGATTCATTCAGAGCAGGTGTTTGTTGGATTCATTTAGACCAGGTTTTGGTTGGGTTGATTCAGAGCCAACATTGGTTTGATTCATTCATAGCAGGCATTGGTTTTATTCATTTGGAGTGGGTATTGATTGGATTCATTCAGAGAAGGCACTGGATTTATTTATTTGTAGAAGGTATTGTTCAGCTTCATTCAGAGAGGGTTTTGGTTTAATACATTCATAGCAGGTATTGCTTGGATTCATACAGAGTCTGCATTTGTTGGATTTATTCAGGGCAAGCATTGGTTGAATTAATCCAGAGTGGGCATTTGTTGAATTCATTCAGTGCAGGCATTGGTTACATTCATTCACAGTAGTCATTGATGGAATTCTTTCAGAGT
Organism: Pygocentrus nattereri; assembly: GCF_015220715.1. Lineage (NCBI taxonomy): Eukaryota > Metazoa > Chordata > Actinopteri > Characiformes > Serrasalmidae > Pygocentrus > Pygocentrus nattereri. Next base: position 22,146,187 of record NC_051233.1, read on the forward strand.
GGGCATTGGTTTTGTTTATTCACAGATGGCATTGGTTGGATTCATTCAAAGCAGATATTGCTTGGATTCTTTCACAGCAGACATTGGTTGGATTCATTCAGAGCGAGCATTGGTTGGATTTGTTCAGAATGGGTATTGTTTGGATTCTTTCAAAGTGAGTATTACTTGGATTCATTCACAGTGGATATTGGTTGGATTCATTCAGAGTGAGCATTGATTGGATACATTCGAAGCAGTTATTGCTTGGGTTTATTCACATTGGATATTGGTCAGATTCATTCAGACTGAGCATTGACTGGATTCATTCAAAGTGGGATTGCTTAAACAAAAACTATTAACATGTCCCTAACGGTGTAAATGCCAGTGTCTTCACTTTCAGAGAAAGTCCTAATGCACTCTAATGGTTTTGATGCAAAGCTCAAGTAATGCATCACTTATGTCAAGAAAGCAGCAATAATACTGTTAGAGTTTCAGTTCTAATGATGCCTCATCCTCTGCTGAAGCACCAAGTAGTGGGGGGGAAATAAATAATTAACTGTTTGTTTTAAAAGTGAGAAACAAGCCTGTGTTACAGTAACTCTAACAATAAGGCGACTGATGTCTGAAGAATTTACAAACGTTTGCAGAATACAGAATTTTTCTTTTGTTTGCTTGCTCAAAATGGTAGTTTATGATAAAAAAAAAGAGTTTTCATCTTTGATCTCATTTCTCACAATGACACAAGAGATAGCATTTTTTATAAAGAAGAGTACATTAAAATGCAGAATTATCCATATTCTCCTCTGCTTAAAAAGGATTTCATACTTTCAAAGAGGAAAAAGAATTTGCTAATCCACTTTGCTACACCTTAACATAATTGTGTTGCCATCACTTTACTGTCTATTTTGTAGGCTACCTTCTCTGGCTGGTGGTCCAGAAACAGTTATAATAATATAATGGGTTTGATTCCAATATGCTGTAGATCCATTTGTAACAGCTTTGGATATAACAAATTTATGAAAAAAATTAATGGCTGGCATATTGGAAAAAAACAAACATTTTTATTTCTCTAAGTTAGGTGGCGTTCATCGTAATAAGGCATTGATATCTATTACTCTTATGGAAGTCTTTGAGATGTTAAGATGAAAAAACAATTTAAAGTGCTTTCCACTTTATTTATTTTTTTCTGATTCTACAATATACCAATATACTATATCTGCTGAGCAACAGTACATTGAAGGCAGTTCACATTTTAAAGTTGGTGCTTTTCCCCATCCATTTTCAGTGGAACAGTTTACATGTTCCCCCTCAAAAGCTTTTGGCATTTGAGAGAGCAAGCGGTCAGCAAGGAGTAGATGGTTGTAGCACTATGGACCATGTTTCATTTGTAGGGGTCGACTGTTTTTCCTTAAACTATTGGGGAACAGGTGAAAAAATGTTTCCGGGGAGCTAAGTGGCTAACAATTAGCATGTTCCAATGAAATTCAGTTTGATAGACTGGCAATCTAGAGGCAGCTAGAAAACTAGAGAACCATCATGCAGTTACAGGTGAGTTGAACTGTTCAGTGGTTCTTTTTTAGAAATGTTGATTATAGTGGTTCTGGAAGAAATGAAGTGTGATGGTAGGAGATCACGACAGTTGTAAAATTTTGTAAGTTGCAACTTTACAATCCATTTAGACCACAGTCAAAGCTGGTACAGCATGCTAATTGTTAGCCACTTAACTCCCCAGTGATTTATTTCACCTAGTCCCTGAATGAAAAGGAGAAGGGGGTGCTGCCTTCTGTTGGTCAAAGCTGGTGTTACATGCTAGGTGTTAGCCTTTTATGTACGTTATCCATCTGGTGCACCTCAATAGTCGGTAGAGGAGGTTGTTGATGGCTGAAATTGTAAAAGTAATGCTACGAATACCGGTAACACTTTCCATGAATGTTACATTTGTACGCATCTATAAACACATTTATAGCATGTTATAATGCATTCATAAGACATTATAAACATGGTTATAAATATTTATAAAAATGAATTACACTGAATTACACTTTATAGCCATGTTCATTATACATTATGAATCGTTAATATAATGCATTATAAGTAGTGTTAATGACATGTTACTTTGTCAACTGTGGTGGACAGTAACTAAGTAAATGTAATTCATTACTGTACTTGAGTAGTTTTTTTTGTGTATCTGTACTTTATTGAAGTATTTCCATTTTGGGCGACTTTTTCCTTTCACTCCACTACATTTCAAAGTCAAGTATCTTACTTTTTACTCCACTACATTTTGTGAAATCTATCGTTCCTTTTGGTTTATGTGTGTATCAAAATGTAACATGTCAAAACGAAAGAAGTGCAAAGCAAGAACACCAATCAGGGCACAGTGGTCACTTTGTTCTGAGCTTGTTCTGACCTGTTGGTCATACCAACCCAGTGCAAGCACACAGTTCAATGTCATCGCAGCAGCATAAAATTTTGGGAGCACACACGTCACCTAAATGACGGAACTAACCTAACTTTGTGCAAATTCAGATTCAGTTTCAGATTCCTTTATTGATCCCAGGGGGAAACTGCAGTTGTTACAGTTGCAGCCATTTATATAAAAGAATAAACACTTTAGTAATTTAAAACAATATAGAGAAATTTGCAGTATGTACATGAGATTTAAGTACTTATTAATACAGTAAGTGGCGGTGATTGTGATAATAAATATGAAAAATCTGGTATAAAGCAGTTCAACTATTTAAATTATTTAAATTAAGTTAGTGTCCCTCTGAGTTATTGCACACACAGTTGTTGTTATTGCACATATGAACAGTTATTGAATTTTGTGAATCACACACCGAGGGAGGAGTTATAGAGTTTGATGGCCACAGGTAAGAATGACTTCCTGTGGCGCTCCATGGTGCATTTTGGTACGATGAGTCTTGAGCTGAATGAGCTCCTGTGTCTCATTACCATGTCGTAGAGTGGGTGGGAGCCATTGTCCATAATGGCCTGCAGCTTAGACAGCGTCCTCCTCTCCTTCATGGCCGTCAGCGAGTCCAACTCCACACCCACAACATCACCGGCCTTGCGGATCAATTTGTTGAGTCTGTTGGCAGCTCTGAAGGCCCTCTTCTTCTTGTTGAGGAGAGCCTTAATGTCCTTTGTTACCCACGGCTTGTTGTTTGGGTAATATTTAACAGTCCTGGCTGGGACAGTGGAGTCCACACAGAAGTTAATGTAGTCCGTGATGCACTCCAATCAGCAGACCAGTCAATCCTGCAGTGCCTCGTAAGTCTCCCCAGACCATCTACTCACTGTCCACTTGGTCACAGGCTGACTCTTCACCAGTGGCACATAACAGGAGCTGAGGTGTACCAAGTTGTGGTCTGACCTACCCAGAGGGGGAAGGGGGGAGCAGCTATATGAGTCCTTAACATTAGCATACAGCAGGTCAAGTGTTCTTTCCTCTCTGGTGGGACAGTCCACATACTGAGTGAAGTGTGGTAGTGCCTTGGCCATAGCGACATGGTTAAAGTCACCTGATATGGCGATAAAGGCACTTGGGTGTTACATTTGGAGATGTGCTGTAGTTGAGTAAATGACGTCACTTTCCGACATTGGGTTGGCAGAGGGGGGAATGTAGACAGTCACGATAATGGCTAGCGAATACTCGCGTGGTAAATAATATGGCCTGAGTCCAACAGCCAACAGCTCAATGTCCGGGCAACAGGTACGTTCCTTGGTGGTAATGTGACCAGGGTTACACCAGCGGTTATTAACTAGCACAGCGAGCCCTCCTCCGTTGCGCTTACCGCTCTCGGTGCAGCCCCGGTCAGCCCGAACAGTCTGGAAGCCATTGATGGAAACATGGTCATCCAGGATGTCCTGGTGTAGCCATGTCTCCGAAAAGCACATTAAACTACACTCCCAGTACTCCCTCTGACTCCTGGCTAGTGCTGTCAGCTCGTCCATCTTATTCGCCAGCGACCTCACGTTGCCCATGATGATCCTCTCTTCTCCGTAAGCCTCCGCCGTCTCTCCTTCGCTTTCCTCGTGCACTGGTTTATTCCTCCTCTGCATCAGTGTATTTGTGCTTATGATCATTTTAATAGACGTCAGCATCACTAATTAATGACGTTCTATTAAAAGACTGGTTTACCAAGAGAGACGCTGCAGGATTTTCACCTAAAATGAGTTCAGGAAGCGAGTCTTGTCATAAAACTGATAATAGGACATCAGAGCCATAATTAATCTTTTAGTACTTTTACTTTTGATACTTAAGTACATTTGAAGGCAAATACTTTTTTACTTTTACTCAAGTTGAGGTCTAGAGTAAGGACTTCTACTTTTACTGGAGTAATATTTTACCTTTGGTATCTCTACTTTAACTCAAGTACCTGATTTATGTACTTTGTCCACCTCTGATTGTCAATGCCATAATGTCATTAGGTTAACAATTCATAGTGCATAATTAGTATGGTTATAACATGTAATGCATTTTTATAAATATTTATAGCCATGTTTATGATGCATTATGAATACATTATAACATGTTACAAATGTGTCTATAGATGCTTACAAATGTGACATTCATAGAAAGCATTACCGAAATACCTTTTTCATATGTTTTGGGTATGATATACTGGTGCAAAGAATATATAAACATAAATCTCCTAACAACATATTTCATGAAAACAAATTCTTGAAAGCAGTATATAATGTGTTTTGCAACAAAACCCTTCATAAACTTAAGCTAACATGTTAGAGCATTGTCCACTGAGCAATAAATTTCACTTGTAAGAAGACCTTTACATCAGCATTCAATGATGTAGTGATTAGCCATGTTAGTATATTATCTTGTCTGAGGTGGCAGCCTCTGTTACTCACTCAAAGCAAAGCCAGCTGATGTCCTTTTTCTATTTTTGAGTACTAAAACATCATTTCAAATATATTCCTTAGTGCCCTGCAAAATGTGCAATACCAGGGCTGTCACCTAAAAAAGTACAACAGCCCTACATTGATGTCAGTCAAAGTCTTTTTTTTTCACATTTTTTTTCTCTCCCTTGTGGTTAACTGTTTCATAAACCCATACACATACTCAGATACCAAAATTAGTTGCAATGTACATCCATAGTTAAAAGTCACAGCCTATGAAAAATAAGGTACACTCAAGGCCCAGGCCTTCTGCTAGTGATAATTATTCAGTCCCACAGAGATCAGAAAGCCATCCAAGAGTATGAGTTATTTACAAAGCCCTGCAACTGCCTTGGAGGCTTCTTTGTCTTTGTCTCACTGTGTGGTTAAACTGGAAAATATAGCATGGGCCCTGTGTTACTGTGCCATCTGATGATGCGACAGGTCAACAAGGTCTATCTACAGTCGCCAATAGTGTTACCGTGGTTGTGCAATGTGCTACTTTGGCCATCTCTTCCAGACATGATCCCATGGTGTCCGCTCGTGACATTACTGACCTGGGAGATGTGAGGCGTTTGCTTTTGTGATTTATGTGGAAGCCTTGCCTTTGTTCTCTGTTCATTTCTTCTGGGTTCAGTATGGTGTCTGGAAGCTGCAGGGATCAATCTCTCTTTACAAGCTCACTGTGCCATGTGTCAAGTTCCTTCTTCTACATTTTCTACTTATTGTGGTTGGTCAGAGTGCTCATGAGGAGGGGTTAGGGCTGAGTGGTTAATCGAAATTACATTCACAACTTGAAAAAGGTGTTTTTTTATAGTGTTTTGTAGCAGCAGCCTCTGTGGAGTCCAGTTCAGGCAATATGTTTGATGGCACACATCATTTTAAAACAAGGCATTCTAGTCTCTTGGTCTAGGTTTAGTTACAACTCTGGACTAATGCACAATGGAAAGCAATGGATTGACATTGGCTAGTGATTCAATATTGAATTTAAAATGTTGATTAGCTAGTCATACTGGGTAGCATGGATGCAGTAAATATGAACCATTATTAAGTATTCAGCCAAGCCATAGAATAAATAGTATTTTATATTTGAAAATGTATTTAAGGAAATCTGGGGGGCCAGTTTGAATGGGCCGGATGCAGCTGATAACATTAATAATAGCATTATCTGAACATTTTTAGGTGCTATACTTGTTAGTATTTATATTAATGTCAATATTCACTTCTCTTCAAGATTCTGTAGAACATATTATAATAAATCTACTTATTCTTAGTCTGACAGATAGAGCAAACTGTTTTAAAGGAGGGAGAACTGTAGAGAGAGCACTGGGGTATCAGGTGCGACTGTGTGACAATTGCAAATAGTTTATGCAGCTCATAGGTCAGGTAGAAGGGCCCCTTTGCAGAATTTTGCTTAGGGCCCCAGGGAGGTCAGGACCAGTTCTGTTTTCTATTAAGAAATCTTTCTAAATGAGCCATTTAGTTTTCCCCCTTTCAACTGGAAGAAACACATCCATTTTGTCCAAGACCTTCACAAAAATGAGTGAAAGTCTCACAGGACCAACACAACATGGCTGTCACTAGTTTCTGTCAAGCTTTGCTTTTATCAGATGCATACTGCATGTAGTGGAATCAGCAGCAGACTTTGTTCAAAGCTACAAATAAATCAGGCCATGTAGATTTTCATAACATTGGAAATACATGAAAATGTGCCCATAACTGTCAGGCAGCTCAGCCTTTGCTTCCTCAGTGGAGAATTAAGCTCTACTTCTGCTGCCTGGGCTTATGTTCTACTTCAGAAGAATGAAGGATGAGGTATATAGTAAGAGAAAACAAGCACTCAGACACTTTTGTTTTTGTTAATTAATGTACTTTCTCTCTATTTATCCACTTCAAATTTACACAAAAAATGTATTTTAGTTTTGTACTTCGTAAAAGTCACTGCTGGAATTCACAGTGATGGTAAGAAGTAATTCAGTTCAGTTCAAATCAATTGAACTTTATTGTATATATACACTGCTCAAAAAAATAAAGGGAACACTTAAACAACACAATATAACTCCAAGTAAATCAAACTTCTGTAAAATCAAATTGTCCACTTAGGAAGCAACACTGATTGACAATCAATTTCACAGCTGTTGTGCAAATGGAATAGACAACAGGTGGAAATTATTGGCAATTAGCAAGACACACTCAATAAAGCAGTGGTTCTGCAGGTGGGGACCACAGACCACTTCTCAGTACCTTTCTGCTTTCTGGCTGATGTTTTGGTCACTTTTGAATGTTGATGGTGTTTTCACACTCGTAGTAGCATGAGACGGACTCTACAACCCACACAAGTGGCTCAGGTAGTGCAGCTCATCCAGGATGGCACATTAATGCGAGCTGTAGCAAGAAGGTTTGCTGTGTATGTCAGCGTAGTGTCCAGAGGCTGGAGGTGCTACCAGGAGACAGGCCAGTACACCAGGAGACATGGAGGAGGCCGTAGGAGGGCAATAACCCAGCAACAGGACCGCTACCTCCGCCTTTGTGCAAGGAGGAACAGGAGGAGCACTGCCAGAGCCCTGCAAAATGACCTCCAGCAGGCCACAAATGTGCATGTGTCAGGCACAAACGGTTAGAAACCGACTCCATGAGGATGGTATGAGGGCCCGACGTCCACAGATGGGGGTTGTGCTCACAGCCCAACACCGTGCAGGACGCTTGGCATTTGCCAGAAAACACCAGGATTGGCAAATTTGCCACTGACGTCCTGTGCTCATCACAGATGAAAGCAGGTTCACACTGAGCACATGTGACAGACGTGACAGAGTCTGGAGACGCCGTGGAGAGCGATCTGCTGCCTGCAACATCCTTCAGCATGACCGGTTTGGCAGTGGGTCAGTAATGGTGTGGGGTGGCATTTCTTTGGAGGGCCGCACAGCCCTCCATGTGCTCGCCAGAGGTAGCCTGACTGCCATTAGGTACCGAGATGAGATCCTCAGACCCCTTGTGAAACCATATGCTGGTGCGGTTGGCTCTGGGTTCCTCCTAATGCAGGACAATGCTAGACCTCATGTGGCTGGAGTGTGTCAGCAGTTCTTGCAAGATGAAGGCATTGAAGCTATGGGCTGGCAGCCCGTTCCCCAGGCCTGAATCCGATTGAGCACATCCGGGACATCATGTCTTGCTCCATACACCAACGCCACGTTGCACCACAGACTGTCCAGGAGTTGGCGGATGCTTTAGTGCAGGTCTAGGAGGAGATCCCTCAGGAGACCATCTGCCACCTCATCAGGAGCATGCCCAGGCGTTGTAGGGAGGTCATACAGGCACATGGAGGCCACATACAATACTGAGCCTCATTTTGACTTGTTTTAAGTTGTTTTCATTACATCAAAGTTGGATCAGCCTGTCGTGTGTTTTTCCACTTTAATTTTGAGTGTGACTCCAAATCCAGGCCTCCATTGGTTAATAAATTTGATTTCCATTGATGATTTTTGTGTGATTTTGTTGTCAGCACATTCAACTTTGTACAGAACAAAGTATTCAATGAGAATATTTCATTCATTCAGATCTAGGATGTGTTATTTGAGTGTTCCCTTTATTTTTCTGAGCAGTATATATATATATATATATATATATATATGTATGTATGTGTGTGTGTGTGTGTGTGTGTGTGTGTGTGTGTGTGTATTCAGTTTCTTTACTAATGAGGTTTAATTGTTCTCTGAAATGTCCCAGTACATCATTCTATTCACATTTCTTTTGACGTGCAATGTCTCAGCACTGTTTTCTGTCAAGCAGTCCTATATCATGATGCTGCCACCTCCAAAATTGACTGTTGGATATTGTTGGTGTTCTGGGATCAAATGCACAACCTTTCTTTCTCCAAACAAGACAAGCTGCCAAAGCATTCTGTTTTTGTTTCATCTGAGCAGAGCACCTTGTACCAAAAGAGTCGATTTGCCTAAAAATGAATGTGCAGATTTTAAATACAGACTGTTGGCTTCTGTCTCACCTTTCTTTTCTCACATGGCAGACCTGTCCAAGAAAGTTGTAGTTCTAGTTGTAGTGACTAGTTGTAGTTCCATGAAATTTCAATTTTTGTTGAAAACACTGTACTGACAAAGATTTAATTACAATTAAGCTATTTGTAATTGCTCTGTAGCTTTGTTCCACTCTGTCTGAGAACTGTTTTTAACACATCTTACATGCCTTTGTTCATGTTTCTGAGCACATACTTTTTCATAAAGTTTTAAAGATATTATATGTGTAAATCTGTATATGTTTGTTTCCCCTCAATTTATAACCCTTAAAAATAATTTAAATGACTTTTTTAATTATTGTTGACTAATTTATTATTATTATAAAACCACTTATAAGACATCACACATACAGTCACTACATATAGTTACATGTTCAAAAGTTTGGAGACACCTGCTCATCCAACATTTCTTTGGAAATAAAGGGTATTAAAAGGGATCCCATCCCCCCTTGGAACATTGCTGTGAGGATTTGATTGGTTAATTTTTTTGTCACAAAATCATTAGGTAGATCAGGTAAGGAACTTGGAAAATTAGTTCTGAATCTCAGAGCCACTCCAACTCATCCAAAAGTGATGATGGTGCTCCATCACTCCAGAGGTTCAATGCCCAATGCTGGGAGGTGTGCAAAGGCTTGATAATGCCTGCACCCTCCTGCTTCAACAACATATCATATCCACGTGCACCTGTTAGCTCTAGTGCCATTTTAGCCTGCACCTGCCCATTTCAACCACGTGTCATGCCCACCCACATCCACCTCGACTGAGCTGTGGTCTTGTCCACACCTGCCCACATTTAGCCTTTGTAATCCACACTGCTGGCATCAGTACAACCTGGAAATGCTTCCAGACCCACTGCACCTCCACACACCCAGCCACAAAAAACAAATGTTTAAATGTTAGAAAAACAAATTAAAATGACACGTTGAACATGGTGTCGCATGTCGTTACTATCAACCAGTAAGCATGGGGCTGTGCAGCCAAACAACTTGGCTTCATTTGTCTATTTTGTTTTTAACTGCATCAACATTTGGGCTACAAAGCATCTACAAGTCAGCCAAAGTGAAGTTTAAGCAACACGTATTTTCAGTTTATGTCAAAAACTGAAAATTGACAAAATTACAGATGCAAGTTTTTGTTCCGACAACAGCAATAAGATATTTACTAACATGTTTTTCACTGCGGCACACTTGAAGCTCATTTGTTGCCTACCCATCCACTTCCACAAGCAGCCAGTAATTTTCCAAGCCCACCCAAGCCACAATATTCACCTGCACTAGCCTGTTGGCTGTTTACCTGCTATCACAGCAGTGCCTCAAAATTAATCTGGCCCACAAGTTATTTTGCTGTTGAGGGGAACCATCTGCCGACTACTAGTATGTAAAGCTTGGTGTAGACCTAGGTTGTTTTGGTGAGGTGGATGGTTTTACGGAACATGCACATCAGTTAGGTGGAAAGGCGAGTTGTGTTGTGTTGCATTATGGTCATTTAATGGAATTCAACTTGACCCACAGGGCCAATAATCACATATGTAGCCCATAAGCCCATGAGCAGATTAAATCACCTCTGGACTTACCCAGCTAACATAGGAATAAAAATGGTGTGTGTGGGTGTGTGTGTGTTTGTGTGTGTGTGTGTGTGTGTGTGTGTGTGTGTGTGTGTGTGTGTGTGTGTGTGTGTGTGTGTGTGTGTGTGTGTGTGCGTGCGTGCGTATATGCACAGCAGACCCTTTAATCAGCTCTCAACTACTCACCTATTCCTTCTTCTACTGGAGATGTACTCCATTCATTTCTCTCTCCTGCATTCCCTCTCCTTCACTACGCTCCCCTTTATCCTTGCTCATCCCTATTTTTTTGTTGCCTTTTCTCAAACACCATTCCATCATTATTTTAGATGTGTGACCTCATTACAAAGCACAATGTGTGTGGCAGGGGTCTGAACGAACAATTGTAAAGTAAAAAAAGGAGCAACTGAAATATGGACCAAAAATAAAGACCCTTTTCCTTGCGCTGCTGCCCCTCAGGAACGCAACAGGGAATGACTGCAGAATCCCAGCAAGTCGCCCACCTACTGTGCTACACCACACATCAAAAGTCCACTCTCTCGCACTCTCTCTCTCTCTCTCTCTCTCTCTCTCATTTTGTTTCCCTCGTCCTCATTCCTTTCCAGCTCTCTATTCCGGACATCTGCTTTCATGTAGCGGAAGTCTGGCTTAAGACACTGACAGAGAGGCGTGAAAGAAAAGAGAAGACAATGATAAGCAGGTTTGTTTTATTGCTTTTTAAGCAGCCTGCACTCATCTTTGCTTCACTACGCGACTGACCTTAAGAACAGACATCTGCACTTCGGGTCTCACTGTTAAATAGCTGTGATCGTGATGGATGGAGTTGGTGACAATACTGTATTTTGGGGCAGTTAGCAATGTAATAGTGATTTGGTTGGGAATGAGGAATCTGTGATTAATGTATCAATCTCTTAACTGTAGAAGATGATGAAAAAGAAAAGGGAACCAAATGAAAAGGGAAAAAAGGGTGAAGAAACTGCCTGAGTTGGTCGCCAACCATAAGCATCAAAATTACAAATGTAAATACAGTAATGGCAGATAATCTAGCTCCAAGCTAACTGTGTACCATACCACTCCTCTTTTATGTGTTAATTTATAGTCGGTTTTAGAGGAAATGCATAAAATATTGTTAGATGTTGCTAAAGTTCCCGTTTAGCTCTCTTAGGTGCTGCTATAGGACTGCCCACAAGCAAAACAGTTTTCGATTGATAGATGATGGAAATTCGAATGTCAGTAAACTCTGTTTAGTAAAGTTGAATTCATGCATTTTTTCCGCCAGAGCTCTGCAATTTAAAACACTTGATTGCGAATTCCACTAAAATAAATGTCATTTTGCTCACAAATTTGGCTGTCAAGACTCGAGTGTGTCTGGCATTTTAGCTTGAGGCCAGGGTAGTTAAGGAAGCAGGGTTGACGGAGAGCGTGGTTCTATTTTAAAATCCAAAATCTATCTGAGAGACCACTAATTTTCTTCTTGAGCAGGTTGTTTTTCACACTTTTTTGTTTATTTCTGTGGGATGGAGAAGCATCAGGCAACTGAAGCTGAGCCCCCTCACAAACAGAAGGCAGCAGTTACTGAACTGTTGGGATTTTAGACTTTAGTGTTACAGTGAAGCCACAGTGCCATCAAGTGGCCCACAAGTAAATTGCACATTTAGGCACTAGTAATGTGCTCTGTACGTGTATTAAAAGCCCCTACTTTGTACTTCCACTCACTGGCCACTTTATTGGAAACACCTTCTTTGTATTTTCACTCTCTGGCCTCTTTATTATAAACACGTATATTTTACGGCCCCTCACTGGCCACTTTATTAGAAACACCTTAGTGCTTTCTCTCACTGGCCACTTTATTATAAAGACTTATCTTTTACGGCCCCTCACTGGCCACTTTATTAGAAACACCTTAGTGCTTTCTCTCACTGGCCACTTTATTATAAAGACCTATCTTTTACGGCCACTCACTGGCCACTTTATTAGAAACACCTTAGTGCTTTCTCTCACTGGCCACTTTATTATAAAGACCTATCTTTTACGGCCACTCACTGGCCACTTTATTAGAAACACCTTAGTGCTTTCTCTCACTGGCCACTTTATTAGAAACACCTTCCTTGTACTGCCACTCACTGGCTACTTTATTAGAAACACCTTCCTTGTACTGCCACTCACTGGCTACTTTATTAGAAACACCTTCCTTGCATTTGCACTCACTGGCCACTTTATTAGAAACACCTTCCTAGTACTTCCTCTCACTGGCCACCTTATTAGAAACAGGTTACTAGCACTTCCTCTCAGTGGCCACTTTATTAGAAACATCTTCCTTGCATTTGCACTCACTGGCCACTTTATTAGAAACACCTTCCTAGTACTTCCTCTCACTGGCCACCTTATTAGAAACAGGTTACTAGCACTTCCTCTCAGTGGCCACTTTATTAGAAACATCTTCCTTGTACTTATTTAAGTACAGTCCAGTGTTGTCAGACACAATTTGTCAGACACTCTCTGCTCAATCCATCATTGGTCAGTTTCTGACCACAGGACCACTGTTCACCAGATAACATTGGATTACTGGACCAATAACAACACAGTGGTGACACTGACATGGTGTGTGACGCTGTTATGAGTGTATCAGACAGTAGGGTTGCTGGAGTTTTTCCACTCATCAGTGTCACAGTGAGGTTGAGAGTGGGCCAATCAATGTGATTATTGATTACTAGCTACAAAATGGCTAACAAAAACTGCAGCAACAGATGGATTACACTCTCTAACTGTAAACCAGCAGTGACGAGCTACAAGAATTTTAAACCTATTTGGCAGAATGATCCATATTATTTGGTGCTTTGACTGTCTATACTGAGTTAGCCAGCTACCTAGCATACAACTCAGATAGTTTCCAAATTCTGACTACAATATAGCCTGGCTGCAAGTCCTTAAGTTATTTTTTTACTAGCTGAAAACTGAAGATATCTAGTGACTTGGTAGCAGCAGTATGATTGGTCATTTTCCCACTCAAAATGACTTTTACTTTTAATAAATAAACAATAAGGACAAATGAAAATGCACTCTTTTCAGTTATAATGCGTAACTGTGAGGCTTTTTTCTCCCTCTGGAGTCACCAAGACTTAAACATTACAATTTCAGTGCTAAATTTAGGAATTTCCAGTTCAAGTTTTGGTCCACTGGTGAATTTGTGATATCCATCCAAATTGTGGCTTTAGGTATAAAAAGTAGACACAACATTAGCTATTTTACTCTTATGAACTATTTTTCCTTTATCAATTACATAAGAGAAAAATTATTTAAAATTACATAAAATTCTAATAATAGCGAATGTACAAAAGGTACAAAAACTGGTTTCTATTATAGCTACTGTGCCACTTAGTTTCTATTACATTCTTTCATAGTTTAGGCATCCTTCAGAGAGAATAAAGAGAATGTCTTCTTGTCCTCCTTGGAGATTCCTTACTTCGGATAAGGATAATTAACCATGCGCTCAAGCTGTTTTTCTGTGTTTGGACAGCTGCCACATGAGGTAGCATGCATTGTAGCAGCTTTCCACTGTTTTCAGGCTGGTTTTGAACAGCTCTTTGTTGATTTCGTGATTGAAAAAAATGTCCATTTGGCAACAGACTTGTGTGGTAATGGAATCTATGATTTATAACAAGGGCAGTATGGTGTGTTTACAATTATATTATGTGTTAATATCAACCTGCCAATGCTACTAAGACTATGTTTTGGCTATGGGCAGGCCTGTGTCTCTATTACTGTACTATTTGCAGAGTAAAGCAAAGCAACACAGTTAAAGAGATAGTTTGGTAAAAAAAAAAATTGTCCTAACTGCAAGCCTAAGTCATAACTTTCTTGCCTCAAATCATGTCAAGTTGGTAAGCAATCTTAAGTAGACTTGCTCAAGTGGCTTCTGAGTCTGTATGACAAACTGTCTATAAAATTATTATCTATAACAATATGCAAACATTGTTCAATACACTACTACCTACTGCTATTGTTTTTAGTAGGGCTGCATTGTGGAGTTCGTGTCTTGTTGAAGTCTATTTTTTGACTGGTTGAGCTGTAGCTGAATGTCCTCTAAAGCCACGCATACATGATATGATTTTAGAAATCTTGTTCTTTGGTGAATCACATTAAGTTTGAATAGACAACTGTGTATGGACAAAGCCTATAGTTTATACTCATGCTGTACGAAAATGCTGTTTCCATGCTACATGAAATGCAGCCCGTACAGATAGCTCTGTCTAAGGACTAATGTCGATAAAGATGTTTAATTCAAAATAACATGCTGCACACACGATGAGCAGTTTTGCTAACACTGTCTCTCTCTCTCTCTCTCTCTCTCTCTCTCTCTCTCTATCTCTCTCTCTCTCAAGAATGAAGGATTTCACACCAAACCACTCTTTATTTATATTCACAAGATGGAATTATGCAGATATTTTTTTTTAATCGTGTTTTTCTTTTTTAAGGCCTCCAGTTGCTCTCCATGGTGCTGAATCCCTTAGTTTAGAGCTGAGCAGAGTCACAAGTGTACAAACCCTGTATCTGGAAGAACTAGCTCTGCAAGAATGTACAACTGCTGCTTCATTCGTGCATTGTCTTGTGTGTTTGAAGCCTTAAGCATAAGTATTTATTGTATATTGGCCATTCACCTTTCATTATAATAAATGAGTAAATGTCCTTTCACCAAAAGCTTTCTGTCACGTATCATTGCAATATCACGTTGGTCATTTGGTGCTTTAACCCCTTAAATGGCCAGGGCCAGAGTTTTATTACACACTTCTATAACCTATAAATTAAAAAAAAATAAAAAGGATAGCTCCATCAGTTTGCATTGAAGGTCTACAAACAGACCATAGCTCCATGATGCTACAGACATTATGCTTTGAATCCTAATTCAACGCTTCTTCAGGACGTATAAAATTGGAAAAGCATTGCTTAATCAGCTTCATACATTTTGTAAACTTTTAATTAGCATTTTACATGAAGCAGCACACAAAGCACAAGGCATTAACAAAGCAATGTAAGAAAGAATAAAAAGATCAAATAAAAAAACTGAAAAATTGAACATAGAATTTAAGAGAATTGGTGAAGTGTTATAAAGTCTAAATAGGGTGCCTTGGCTTTAAACTATAAATCAGCCAGTGAGCAAAATCTGCCTTTAGTAATAAATGTGCCTGGAAAAAAGCCACATTTTATATGTATAAAGCATTTAAAGAAATAGCCTCTCTATGTTCCACTTCAATTCAGCAAGACCAAAAAAAAAAGCAAAAATTCCTTCCATTGTTAATGTTGCAGAAAAGATTACATGTGGATTTAACATTAATTCTCCTGGCTAACAATGGGTCTCATTCACCAACCATTCGTAAGAAGAAATTTCTTCTTAAAGCCCACCTTGTTTTCTTTGTTTTTTGGTAAGAACAGAATCTACACACACTCAAGAGCACAAAAGTGTGAACCATGTGTGTTCTGCGGTTGAAGAACACATCATGAATCTGACGTAGACTTTTTCTTAGGACCTTTCTCAAGAACAAATTTAAGAAAAAACTAAGTGAAATCTTGATGGACGTATTAATCACATCTAAAGCCCTAATCTTGTTCCTTTTTGGCCTTATTGAGCTCACTGTACAAACTGAAGTCAGGGTTCATTGGGGGGTTCCTCTTGATCCGTCTGCTTGCATCTTTGGGAATGTTCAGTGAAGCGTAGTACACTTGTGTGTCTTTGTCCTACAATAAAGAGTTTTTTTATTAAAAGGGTGACACAGTCAAGGTGGCAAAGTAGCAGTTCCAAATATTTGTCCTCAAACAGATAGATACCAATAGATACCAGTAGATCCCGATAGATAGCAAAATCCAGGCTCGGCCCACAAATGCATCCTTTCATAGCTACTGCTGTGAATTTGGACTAATTATAGAAAAATCCCATTCAGTCCTACAGATGAAGCTTTTCAAATGCACACACAGAGCTTGTATAATCTCCTTTGAAAAGCATTGCAAGCAGAATGGGATGGGAGCAGTCAAAGATGAGTTAAATATCACTATGATCAATGCCAAGCGTCAGCAAGAGGGTTATAAAGACCCCAGCATTGGCCTGTGCAGCAATGGAACTGCATTCTCTGGAGTGATGGCCAGTGATGAAACTAGGATGCATTTCCCCCCTATTGGAAAATTACTTTCAATTAGTGTGGACCCCCCACCCCATATGCCCCAGTGCGACTGCTCTGACCTCCTCATGATTTGAGTCAATTATAGAAACAATTGAATGTGATTTGATTATTTTTATACAGCTGTTATTTTTTTAAAATGCAGGAAATTATACACCAATCAGCCATAACATTAAAACTACCTCATTTTTACACTCACTGCCCATTTTATCAGCTCCACTTACTATATAGGTGCACTTTGTATATAGTCGATGGCAGGTTATTGACAGCACTGCAGTGATGCTGACGTGATGGTGACAGGTTAGTGTGTGTAGTGCTGGAATGTGTGAATAAGACACAGCAGTACCCACTCACTGTCCACTTTATTAGACACACCCACCTTATTGGTCCACCTTGTAGATGTAAAGTAAGAGACTGTAGCTCATCTGTTGCTGCACAGTTTGTGTTGGTCATCCTCTAGTCCTTCATCAGTGGTCACGGGACGGTGTTAGCTGGATATTTTTGGTAGGTAAACTATTCTCAGTCCAGCAGTGACAGTGAGGTGTTTAAACATTGATTTAGAATGCGTTGTGGACAGTGATTGGCAGTGGAACTGGAACTCCAGGAGCACTGCTGTATCTGATCCACTCGCACCAGCACAACAAACACTAACACACCACCATGTCAGTGTCACTGCAGTGCTGAGAATGATCCACCACCCAAATAATACCTATTCTGTTGTGGTCCTGTGGGGGTCCTGACTATTGAAGGACAGTGTAAAAGGGCTAATAAAGTATACAGAGAAACAGATGGACTACAGTCTGTAATTGTAGAACTACTAAATGCATCTATATGGAAAGTGGAGCTAAAATTGACAATGTAGGGTGAGCTGTATTAAGCTCAGGAAAATACATCTTCCCTGATGAGCTGAATCAAGAGTATGGATTCAGTGAGCCGTGCAGAACTTCCTTAGCATTTGGTGATTCACCTTTTTAATGTTAGTTACTGTCTTCACAAATGCTGCATAATTTAATTTTACACTCTACCTGTTCCTCACTGGTTTGCTGCCTGTGGATTGGTCCTCTCTGATCACTGTCAGACTCCATAATCACTGGAAGACACACATCATTTTGCAAAAACTCATATCATTGAGATATTTACAGCTATAAGCATCAAAGCACGCCACTAATATGAATGAACAATTTACAGTACAATTAACAGTAGATTAATGTGCAAACCACACCTCCATTTATTTTAAATGAACATGTACATAAGAAGGTGTTAACTTTTGGCGGTTGTGTGATGGTTTGGCGTTGCTTTACTTGTCATAATTGTCATATTATGGTTTTCCTGAAAAATAATATCCTCTAATATGATTTCAGTTCAATTGATTCTATTTTTTTATGGGACTCTGAAAGGCCGCTGGATTCATGCTGGGCTATTCAAGTAGCAATATCAAAACCACTTTAGTATGGAGGGCCTTTGAAATGCCATTAAAAGCAATTAAGCCTTATAAAAGCAATACCTTATTATTTCTATGACTGCTAGTTAACTGCCTGCTTACTACTACTTTACTAAGCAGTGATTATGTGAACTTATCCTCTCAGAGCCTCTTTATTTGTGCAATATACATCATAATCTTATCTACCTGTGCTCAAAAAAGAAATCAGCAAACACTTCTAAATAAAGACAAACCAAGCCTCTATTTTCAATAAACATGTGCATAAGAAGCACCATTTCTGGTATACATGCCTTATTTGACCAGGAGATCTATTTAAACTGTACCTATTAAAATTGCTTCTGTTCAGTTCTGAGCTCATTAGACTGAATTGCATCAGATTGTCTTAGCCAAGCACTAGTTGGAGGTCTTTATATCAGTAAATGATGTGCAAGAGGTGCAGCCTAATTATTGCTCAATACAGTATTAATAGGCAGCCAGTTTATTAGCACTTATTAGCTTGATAAGTTAGTTACCAGCTAGTGGCTTGATGAAGGTGTAATTAAGAGCATTAGAAGGTGATTATACTTGGCATCTCTACTGAATTATTAACCACAATGTATTGCTATGAGCTCATCCTCACCTGTCTTGCGGCAGCAGAAGAACACACACAGAGAGGACAGTAGAGCTGATAGAATGGTACACGCTGGACACACAGTCTGCAGTATCAGCCAACACTGCCTGCAGTCACATTCAGAAGGAACTGCAGGAGGGCAATTAGATTCTAAAAGGTTAAAATTATTCCCAGAGATAGAACACAGTTGAGTACAGGGAATGAACTCTGACTACACTCTACAGTAAAAATAAAGGTGTGAAAAAAGAAGCAATGCCATTAAAGAACCACATTTGAACCTTACAGCTAAGAACCAAAAGTGGTTCTTTTATCACCCCTAGAACCCTTTTCAACACCTGATATGCTGTTCAATGAAATGTAAGTCAGTGCTTACTGTAAAGGCTCTTGCTATATTTGTACCAAATTAGTACAAAATACTCTAAAATAGCCTCTGATAGTTTATACTGAAGGCTGTTTGGACATGAAATTAACGGGTGGTCTTTGACTTTTGCACAGTACTATAGGTTTATTGATGTGGCCAGCAAAGAACTCATGATGTCAACAGCACCAAAGCACCACAGCTTTTGCAGCATTCAGACAAGAACTACAGTGTATTCTGTATTGGCCAACAACATGTATATATAGAGTGCTGTGGAAAAGTATTTGCCCACTTCCCAATTTCTTCTTTTTTTGCAAATTTGTCACACATGAATGTTTCAGATCATCAAACTACTTTTAATATTAGACACAGATAACTAACTAAACATAAAATGCTGCTTTAATGAATTTTATGATTTCATTTATTGAAGTAAAAATGCTGTTTAGTTTTGTGAAAAAATAACTGCCCCCTTGGCCTTAGCTACTAAATAAACCAGATCACCAAATTTAATTGACTGCTGGGTTTAATTTCACTAGCCACACCCAGGTATGTTTAGTGCCAGACCTGTTGAATCTCAACATCACCTAAATAGAACCTCTCTGGCAATGTGAAGAAGGTTAGAAGAGATTCTAACATTCTAAGAGATTTAAATACAGATATGTAACAAAGTCAATGAAATCTACCAGTCTGGAAAAGTGGAAAATCTGGAACAGTGGTGAACCTTCACAGGAGTCTGCCAGCCTACCAAAATTTCACAAAGAGTGCAACAACTCATCCAGGAGGTCCTGAAGAACCACAGGCCTCACTTGCCTCAGTTAAGGTCAATGTACATTATTTCACATTAAAAAAGACACTGGGGCAAAAATGGCATCTATGAGAGAGTTGCAAGGTACAAACTGCTGACCAAAAAGAACACCTCATCTCACCTTTGCCAAGAAAAACATATCAATGACCCCCAAGACTTTTTGTTAAAATTCTTGATTGACTGATGAGTTAAAGGTGGAACATTTTGGAAGATGTGTGTCCCATCACAGCTGGCACAAAGCTAACACCTAATTCCACCATAAGAACCTCATACTAACAGTCAAGCAGTCATGGTAGCGTGATGGTCTGGGGCTGCTTTGTTTTTGCAGGGCCTGGATGACTCATCATAACTGGTGGAACCATGAATTCTGCTGTCTATCAGAAAATCCTGAAGGAGAATGTCCATCTGCTACTTTGTGGCTAAAAGCTCAAGCACAGTTTGGTCAGCAGGACTATGACCAGAAGCACACAAACAAGTCCATCTCTGAAAACCTCAAAAGAAACCAAATTAAACTTTTGGAGTGGCCAAGTCAAAGTCCTGACTTGAATCACATTGAGATGCTGTGGCAAGACCTAAAATGGGCAGTTCATGCTCATAAAACCCTCCAGTGTAGCTGAATTAAAATAAGTCTGCAAAGAAGAGTGGACAAAAATTCCTCCATAGAGATGTAAAAGACTTATAGCAAGGTATCACATTTGATTATAGTTGTTACTGCCAAGGGTGGCACAATCAGTTATTAGGTTTTGAGGGTAATTACTTTGTCACATGGGGGATAAAGGTTTTGCACAAATATTCAATAAATGGTAATTATTTAAAAGCTGAATTTTGTGTTTACTTGTGTTGTATTTATCTTATGTTAAAATTAGTTGGATGATATGAAACATAGAAATGTGACAAATTAGCAAAAACAGAAGAAATCAGGTGAGAAGCAAAAACTTTTTCACAGTACTACATATCATAAAATCAAATACATGAAAAATGCCCAAGCAACAGCAATTACAATAAGCAATGAAATGTTATATTGAACCAAATAATCCTCCCCATGAGAATGGCTCCTTCTGGAACAGTAGTCAGAAAGGCAAACACAAAGCATTCAACTCGTGGGTAAGGTCACCACTAGCCACAGGCTTCACCTTAATGGTAGGCCAAACCCCTAACACAAAACACAGTAACAAACCCACATCCCCAACACAGAATGACACAATAAACACATACCACATACCTTTAACTAATGAACAACAACATAAACAACACAAATAGTCCCCTTCTGGAGGGTCCATAACACCCATGATCCTCCTGGCATGACCATCAGCATGGCCACACCTCACAAGCATCTAGAAGCCAGATTCAGCCAGTAGCTCAAGCTCAAGTAAGTCACCACCAATATAATTTGATCAAGGGCATTACATTTTTTGCACATGACTGTATATTTGTCATGCTGTCCTTCTCTATTGAAGAACAATTATACATTTGTCTGTAAAAGATACAGAACATATTAAAATGGAGAATGATAATGACCCTTTAAAGGTTGACCATCACTGGCAATCTACCAGCTCAAGCCAAGTTCCTGGGTGCACATGCACAGTCCCAGCCAACACAAACACTGCTGGATGCTCACTTCCACAGAGCACTGTACCAAGTCCCATGCAGCTGAGGCCTACTGTAGCTACAACTGTGCTCGACTGAGCTGCCATCCGCTTTCTCTGGTGCCCACTGTTTCATCAACACAGGCATGAGTGCCACTTGTACACACTGGGACCCTGCCCCCACCTCTGGTGATTGACTTGAACCAAACGATGCTCGCCTTCCAGTTCTTTGATGTGCCTCTCTGCTAGCTGGTCGCAGTGGGGATGTCGCTGAGCCCGTGACAGCGAGCACAGTGATCCATCTGTAGTCCATGCTGCAATCAACCTGCAGCCCGCATTCAGCACTAAACTTCCCAGACAGCATTCGTCTACCTGCTGACCCAGGCCTCCAGTGCTACCCGACGCCGGCTCACCAATCACTCTGCTGTTTGCTGGGCACTCCCATGCTGGAACCTCAGGTGGCCTTACTTTCACTTTTACTAGTCTGTCTCTTGCTGGCCCAAGAACGCTGCTTCTGGTTTCAAGCCAGCCTTATCGGACCTTCCCACATCGGCTCCAATGTCATGTCTCACCAAGGCCAACTTCCCTACTGAGCCTCACAGAGCCATCCATGTTGTTACTGTCTTATACTAGGCTCTACTTCTTGCTCTTGAGTTCTTGGAATCACCATTCCTCACCAGTCTGCTGGGGGGGCTTAGTCCCACTTCTGACATCAGTGTAGCTTCACCAGTGCTTAATACACTAGGGACCATGATTCCACCACAAGAAGGACACCAGGCAGAAAGACACATACAAAGCATTGAACCTGTGGGGGGGTCATTACTTACCACAGGCTTTACTCTGATGGTGAACCAACTGCCAAAACAAAACATCAACAACCCACATCTCTTAACACAATAAATATATACTACATATCTTTAACAGATGAACAATGACATAAACAACATTAACAGTCCCTTTTCCAGAGGGGACGCCTCCCATGAGAGCTTTCTACCACAGATATTAGCATGGTCAGACCTCACAATCATCTAAAGGCCAACACCAGCTGGTACCTCAAGCTCAAGTCTGTCACAACCAATCTAATTTGACAAGGGCATTCAAAGTTTTGCGTATGACTCTATACTCTGTTCTCTATTGAAAAAAAATGTAGCATTTGTCTGCAAAGATACAGAACCATGTCAAAATGGTGAATGATTGGAAACAGCTATATACAAGTGATTAACGTATACTAACTACCAGTGAGTTCATGTGAGTTGGTAATAACTA
Organism: Pygocentrus nattereri; assembly: GCF_015220715.1. Classification (NCBI taxonomy): domain Eukaryota; kingdom Metazoa; phylum Chordata; class Actinopteri; order Characiformes; family Serrasalmidae; genus Pygocentrus; species Pygocentrus nattereri. The sequence continues at coordinate 22,168,889 of NC_051233.1, forward strand.
CTATTATTATACTATTATTATACTACTCTTCTGAATAAATGAATAACTTATTATAACGCAGCAGGAACATGTCAGTAAAACTTTACATATGAGTAATAAGTGGGTAATGACATAGCAATATTATAGTAAATAATCTTAAATAACATGCTATTTTTCTACTTCTTAATAAAGGATAAGATTTGGGGCTCCTGAATGGTGCAGCTGTCTAAGCATTGGCCCTGTCATCAGGAGATTGCGAGTTCGATCCCTGGTGATTCTACAGCCATCCATAGCTGAGAGTCCAAGAGAGCACAATTGGCCTCACGCTCTCTGGGTGGGTAGGAAACCTTCTCCCCCCATCACCAAAAGCTAGTCAGCGCAGGCGTCTGTTTGCTGACATAACAGATTTGGCGGTTGGTGCTTTCCTCTGAGTGCGTTCAGTTGTCCAATGACGTTGCATAAGTGGCCATTTGAAAAGATGCTATGGCTGGGTTCACAGGTCTGACAGGAAGCCTGTTCTAGCCTTCATCCTTCTAGCATTGGTAGTATCGTGTGATTGGGAGAGTCCTAACTAGAGGGTGGAAATGGAAACAACTAAATTGGGGAGAAAAATGGGTAAAAATAATAATAATTAAAAAAAGAATAAATAAAATAAAAAATAAAGAATAAGATTTTAGTTATTGTAGTGGTAATACATTGGTAATAAACTAGTAATATAACACTAATAAGTTGTACTAACCTAAATATTAAGTGCAAATTTTTAGTTGTTACAAAATAAGTTTCTAATTGCAGTGGTAACAAGTCAGTAATAAAATGTAAAAATGTTAGCAAACTCTAATTATTATAAATAAATTGTTCATTTTCCAGCTCTTGCAGCAAATCTGCTTAGTCAACATATCAGTCCAGTTATTTAAAATTATTAATAGGTTTTCTAATATTAGCTTGTTTCCTTAGAAACACTAGTACTTTTGCTAAAATTACATGATATTAGTGCTGTAAAATGTTAATTCACATGTTTCTGGTTTGTTTTTACATGTTATGTCTTCAAACAACGCAGTGTTGTGTATAGACACAGTTACAAGCTGTACTTACAGAATAATGTTGGTAATGCACTGAAATGTTGACAGTCATTATTTTGCAGAAATTAGTGCATGGTCATTCTATTGCTTTCTTATTTATTAGCAATTAGAACATTACTATGTAAATACAACTCTTACCATTATGTTATCATTTTATTGCTCACTTGTTGCTACCGCAATTGCTAACTCATTATTCACTAGCAACCTGAAAATTAGCAAATCATTTTTTAGGTGAATAGAATTTATTACCATAAATTTATCATATCTTTACCAACTTATTGTTTTCAAGAATAAGTACTTGCAGAAACACATGCTTAAAGATTTTTTTTTCTGATAAGATAGTTATGAATGTGGTAAATGATTATTGGTAGTCACTATTTTTGATAAATACTTCCAAGAGGTCCACATCAGATTTTCCATTCTTTGTGTGGCTAAATGGCGTGTTCCTTCCTGCAAGAACCAATGTATGCATGACCCAGATTTCAATAAAAGCCATAGATATATATTTTAATCCAAAATGATCAATGTATTCTGTTTGCTGTTATGAGAATACTTCAACAATAAAGTCCTAGAGTTAGTCCTATGTGTGGAGAATGTCTGGAGAAGGATTTAGTACCATGCAAAATTTGATGCACTTGAGAACATTATATTTAAAAAGCTATTCAACTGGGCAGTAAGACTTGAACTGCTCAGAAAAACAATAACATTAGAATGAATACGAACAATATTAATATCGTAGGTAGTGATTTTATGTCAGTGTGTTCACTACAACACATCCAAACCTATACTATAATACTGGCAGCCTAGTATTATTTATAGTTATCACCCAAATCCATATTATGCTGGGGGCATCAAAGAGATTTGGGACCAGCTCACAGCTTTTCAACTACTTTTTTGAAAGGAAATTTTTTGTTACTTTCTACAGTATTTGTTTGCATTTGTCATATTACATGGTATTATTAATACTATTAATATTACTGGGAAAATCTTCAAAAAAGGCATTATTGCCATGGGAAAATGAATATTAAGCATAAAGTATAAAGTGCACCTAGTGATTTTCAACGATTTCCAAAAATAAAAATTTTGATACAAAGTTTTCTTCTGAAAGAAACCATATGCAAAAGTTTGAATTTTCCTGGTTAAATTACATGTGAAATAAATGAACTCACATGAAGTTATCATATCTTCTACTAGGAACAAACTTAAATATGACATATGTCAAATTGAAGTGCATAATTTCTTTTTATGTAATAAGTTTTGAACATTGAAAAGCATAAAATGTGCCATAATGTTGGCACAGACTGCAGAACTCTAAACTTGTTTTTTTATTGTCTCCAATTGCTGGTTCCTACTGCGTGTGTGTGTGTGTGTGTGTGTGTGTGTGTGTGTGTGTGTGTGTGTGTGTGTGTGTGGTGTTGGATCATTTACAAAACAAGAAAAATTTGGAATATGGAATTAAAACACACACACATATATATATATATATATAGAGTTAGATGGTTGACAGCAATAATGTCATATGCAATATGATATAATATGTAGGAAGGCTGAGACATTTAGAGATAAATATTGCAAAGAAGAATTTAAAAGATGACTGGAAAAAGACTCTTCAATGCATCCTAGAACTGTGCCCTATTGGGGACTGTGGTACTACCTTCGTATGAAAGCTTTGTGGATGTATTACAAATGTGGTACACTTCATTCATCGCTAGCTTCCCATCCTTGTCGTCGTTCATTTTAGAATCAACCTTAGCACAGTAGTAAAGCCCCAGATCGGACTCTGTGATGTTCTCGATGATGAGATCCATGGATTCATATGCAGCATTCCACTTCATAGAGAACTGGGGGATTGGGTTTATAAGGGACTCGTATGAAGAGATGGACATTGGGTGGACTAACGGAGAACAGCTTCTCACCCAGTGGATTTCCCAGCCTGGGTCCTTTCTACAGTCACAATGCAGAGTTACTTTATCTCCAAGACGAACCACCTTTTCCTCATTCGTCCCACAGTTCATCCAGTGGCCAGAGGCCAGCGAGACTGAAGTGAAAGAGAAACATATTACCCGTACAAGACAGTTAGATCAGGCATGAGTGATGTAACAACTCTGGAATAGGGTTATGATGTTAAATGAAGGCCCACATGTGCCGCGCAATTCCTCACTCTCATAAGTACAGTACTGTGCAAGAGTCTAGGACCACCTTTTCTTTTGTTCACCTCCCAACCGAAAAAGCAAATAAGTTATGAACTGTACAAATTCATTTATTATAGAATAATCCATTTGCATGATAAAGCTTAAAGCCAAAGTAAATAAGTCAAGCAAATTTAGGAGTTCGTGAGGTTTAATATACAAAGTCTAAATTTGTAACTGGGTGTGGAAAAACCTACATGCAGATTTCTTTGAAAAACTGAAAGGGAATCTCCAGAAGAGAGTGGAAGCCATAGTAAGGTAAAGGGTGGACATGCTAAATACTAAAATAATCTAATATTAAGTTAAGGTATCTGGGTCATTTTCTCTTATTTTCTTTTTTTCTGGCACTGAAAAAAGGTATAACTTTTACTTAATCACTATTTTGACTGGAGATTAACCCTTTCTAGATCACTGTGCTGGTACTGGCACACTTCTATTGAAGCGTTCACTTCAATTCTTTCATACATCATTTTTATGCATCAAATTTTCCAGCAGTACATGCAATACAGAGTTAGAAAGCTTGAAATCTCAGCATTCGATTCCCACAAACCATTTTCTGATCCATTCATCACAGCAGTAATTTGCAACAAAAGCACCCATGTTCAAATGCTATCAAATCTCAGTCCACAGAGACATTATAATCCAAAACAGGGTCTTGATAACAGAGCTAGGGTCAGAGATCAGTTTAGAGATCTATAAGTCAATCGTTAGTAACTCTATTCTTGCCTCTGTTACTCTGTGTCAGTAATTCATACAGTTATTCTGATGGTTGGAAAAAATGTGACAGTATGGCCTTTAAGAAGAGACCAAGGTCATGAGCAAAGTATGTGGAAATAGTGTTCCTGTAACTTTAGGAATATCAGGAAAACTTGGGGTGATAATTGAAAGGTTACAGAAATGAAATAGTGGGCTCTTTGCACAGTGCTGTATATAACTCACATATTAACCTTTATTTGAGCTGGATTAGGTGTACCTGGGGTTGTACTGTTATTTGAGTGAGTAGCAATGAGATCTGTCATTTTAATCCAGTATGAATCTGCCATTTCCATAGTTTTATAAGTATGCTAAGTTGTTTGTTTGTTTTTGTTTGTTTGTTTGTTTGTTTTTTTGGGGGGGGGGTGGCATCCAGGAGATGACCACAATGATAGAGCTCTTGGCAAAGTGCCTTTATTCTCAATATCAAAAACAAGACTACAGTGCTCTAAAATGGGCTAATTAGTAGGAGAATTAATTGAAATATCTAAAGGTACCTCTCACAGAGCAGAGCAGTTTCTGTCCTGTTGGATGAAATTGAAACAGGCCTGATTTACTGGCTTAATGCTCTAACTAAAATTAATTTAGCCTGTTTCTTTGTTTGGATCATATTTCTGACATAATTAATGTCCAGGCTATGACATTTTGATCTGCTGTCTAAGATAATTTGCTAAAATTACACAGATACTTTATCCTGTATAAATCGGCCAGTCAAATCACTTACTGTAGCGGAGCTCCTCTGGTAAAACTAATCCAGCTCAAATACAGCTCGACAGAAAACACACTTAAATATGCCACTTTTCTAGTACAATTTCTATTTATTTGCTCAGTTTAACATATTGGAGAAAATAGAACATTAAATATAAAATGTGCCGTAGCTACTGCACATGCTGTGTTTGAAGTTTTTTTTTGTGTGTGTGTTCTAATGTGTTAAAATTCAGCAAATAAATAGTAGTTGGGCATTAGTAGTAGATGTGCAGATTTGTGTCCTCTGTAGAGGGTCTGTCATTTTCATTTTTGAAAATCAATGTTATTTGAGTGGCGGCACCCAAACTTTTACACACAACTGTATACAATGAAAAATCCTGTACTTGAGTAGAAATACTTTTAATCCGATATGACTTGAGTACAAGTGAAAGGTTCACGTCTGTACATGTACTGTGAGTTGTATAGAGTATGTTGTAATTGTAATATTTTGATGAACAATTTCTATAAAGAAAATTTGTGTGGTGGCAGATGTGAAAAACACAGGTCTCTTTCTGTTTCTGTATTTAATTCAAGTAGAATATATCATCAATGTCCAAAAGTAAATAAATAAATCAAGTATCTCCAAAATAGCAAAGACCAAAAATGTTCTTTACTGTTAATTACGGTCTATTCATCATGAAATTTGCACGCAGTGTACACGGCACCTTCTGTGCTCAAATGTAGTAAAATGAAAATGGACAAAAAAACAGATTTATTTTTTTTAAATGTAATGTTTTAAACTAGGCCTCCTAGGTTCCATTAACACACACACACACACACACACACATATATATATATATATATATATATATATATATATATACATATGCATGTATATACAGTGACATAAATGGACCAAATGCCTTTGGTTCAGTTTAAGACCCATCATGTCAATACAATGTAATTTACTACATAGAACATCTTAGATCATCTTGCAATTTATAGCATAAGCTGTTTACAAATTCTCAAGTACTGCATTAGACATATGGTATTCGTTGTTTATGCATGTATTTGCTAAGTAAGAAGACTTCAAGTGAAAGTTAATATTAGATGCTAAATGTTTCAAAGTTGTTACAAAATAATTTGTATTAGCTCCTCAATTATTCTGTTTTTAACAGAATAATAAGCATAGATTAAAGTGTTTACATCTCATGAGTAAGTTTGGAAATTTTAATATTGCTCCATATCGTATTTAGTTATATTAATGATACCACTTTAACACAAAGAACAAACTCATAGACAATGCTCATAAATAATACAGTACAAATGTGGAACTATTACTTACAGAACAAAGCAGTGAGAGGAAGACAGTGTGTGCGCATCTCTGTTGCTCGCATGAAAACCCCAGCAATGACTGTCAATTTTCCGCACACCAAGAAAGTGTCAGCAGAAACATGTGTGACTGTCTCCATTGATCTTTTTTGCCTCACATCCTGCCTGATTTTAGCTTGGATATTATACTTTGTAAGACAAGTTTGTTCTTCACTTCCTCTGTAATGATTTTTTGTATTTGTTTGTTTATTTGTTACTTTATTTGTTTCCTTTATACCTAATTTAGTTTTTAAAAGACTCCTATAATTCAGACTGCAGAGGCATTTTCTTCCTTGCCTTGACCAAAAGTATGGGACACCATCATACATTAGCTCCCTAGGCAAAAACAAAATAGTCACCTTGCATGTTTAAGGTTGTAGTAACTTCAGGCTCTGGCTGAGGATGCCCGGGGTGTGCGACAGGATTCATAGATTGAGAAGAGGTGGTACAGTGCAGTGAAAGTCTTGTTCAATGTGTGGAAAATTGGAGTTTGCAAAGGAGATGTTAATGATTGGCTAAAAGGCATGATTGGATTTGGGTGTGCCAGTGGTCATTTGGGTCTGCTAGCCATTGCAAAAATTACAGTCTACAGGAACTTCTCATCACAATTGTGGCTGAAAGTGGCAGACAGGGACCGACGACATGTTTCACAGCTTGTGAATAAAAACCAAATTGCTTCTAAAAGTCAGCACAGGTTCTTCACAACCAATTTCTGAAAGAACACTCTGCAAGGAACTGTATACCATTAATATATGGACTAGAGTGGCACAAAAGAGGCTCACAAAGTTGCCTGGTTACAGTGGGCAAAGAGACACAAATATTGGCCTGTTCATGACTAGAAATGTGTTATCTGCTCAGATGAATTTTGTTTCTGCCTGTGTTTGAATGGTGTAAGTGTCATGTTTATCATAGACCTCAAGAAGCTTTAAATCAGGACTCCATGCAAGGTGTGGTTCAAACTGGAGGATGGTCTGTGATGTTCTGGTTGTGTTTTAATTATGCAGAAATGATATGACAGTAAATTTGAAGCACAGTGCCTATGTTAAGCTGCTGAACAACCAGGCATGATGAACATTCAGTAGCATTCACACATCCGTACTGACCTGCAAAAACACCAAGTTTGAATCCTTGACAGTCTGTGGGGCTGCATGAAACAATGAGTAGGACACCAGGGAAGGCATTCACGAAATCTGAACGACCTGTGCAATTCTTTGATGCTAGAGTAGCTGAACATTGATGACGCCTACATCCAAATTGAAGCACTACTGTTATTCGCGCTTGTGGAGGTGTTACACACTATTAGGGACGTTTCAATCACAGGTGACTTATTTTTTTCTGGTGAGCTTATGTACAGCACAATAAAAAAAATGCCCAACTTTGGGACTTTGACTGGAAACCTGTTTTATTGTCATATGATGAAATGAAAATTGAGCTTGAGCAAATATTCAAGGTGGGTTTGGATCTTCCACTACGACAATGATGCACAACATATGTCCAGATCACAAAAATGCTTTACTGAACATGGAAAAAAAAGGTGATGGATTTTGTGATTTAGGCAGTTTATCCAAGTCATGCCACGGCCATCAGAATGCCTGAGAAGCAACTATTAATTCATTTAAAAGCAAAGGATCAGTTGCAGGACAGAAGGATGGACTTCATTATGTTATGAATTCCTTCTCATGGCTGTTGTAATGTGAAACTTGTATGAAATGTTGTTGGCTGTGTGTAGTAGGAGGCAAAAGAGAATTTGTCAGGCACTAATGTTGAATGAGAAGGTTCAAGTTCATCTCAAAGGTGTTCAGTGGGGTTATGGTCAGGGCGCTGTGCAGGCCACTGGAGTTCAACATCAAACCATGACTTTATGGATCGTGCTTTGTGCAGTGGGTCACAGTCATACTGGAACAGGAGAGGGCATTTCCTAAACTGTTGCTATGATGGAAATAGATAATTACCTAAAATGTCTTTGTTTGCTGTAGCATTCACATAACCTTTCACTGGGACTAAGGGGCCCAAAACCTGAAAAACAGCCCCAGACCATTATCCCTCCTCCACCAAACTTTACTTTAAACAGACATACTTCAGGCATAAATGTTTGCAAGTCTTGATAAACAGAATTGAAATTGTTTGTGGTGAAAATGCAAAAGCCATCCTAATTACCTTCAGAACAGAGCAATGAGATGAGGACCAAGTGAGAGCATCTCTGAGTATTGCTAGCATGAAGACCTAAACAATAACAGTGTTAATTTTCTGCACACCGAGAAAGTGTCAGCGGAAAAGTATATGAATGCATTTCCCTTAGTCTATTTTTGCCCCACATCCTGTCTGCAAATTAGTTTGCAGTGCAGTCTTTCTTTTTGGGTTATTTATTTTTGGCTGATTTATTTGCAAACAAACAAATCAGCAAATCCTCAAACCTTTATTTGCCAGAGATTTTCTGTGCAAGTGTTCAGGTGCACATGAATTTTCATAAAAGAAGTCTGAGTCTGTGACCTCATTCTCTGACCCATTTAGAAATATCAGTAGCCAGGCATTAATTCATAAATATGGTATTTCTTTTATCTTGAATTGCAAAAATCCATACATATTGTTAAACCTTTAAATAACTTTGGGGGGTTAAGATGATAAAATGTCACATTATTGAGTGTTTTCTTTCTTTCAGAAGCAAAGGAAGTGACTTAACCATAAATAAAACAGAAACTTGTATACGACAGTTCTGAAAAATACAGTGTAGACTATAGTAGAGAAGTTCTAAATATTGTATCAAATGTGTTTTAATAATTCTTTCCACCACAAATTGTGCTAACCTTTAGATACTATCAGTAAAAAGTAGCAGCCTTTTGTGATATAGATATAATCCGAAAACTGCCACAATATCAGGCTCAGATCAGTTTTGTCATTACTTCTCAGATTAACCTGAACGTTGCTGGGTTTCAGCCAGTGTGTAAACCATTTCACAGCTCATCTTGTTTGTTGAAGTGTATTCTGTTCTTAGGCTGCTTATAGTCCCCTCCACAATTATGGTCACCCCTAATAAAGATCTTCTTCTTCTTTCGGCTGCTCCCTTTAAGGGTTGCCACAGCAGATCATCTGCCTCCATCTTGCCCTATCCATTGCCTCCTCTACTTTCACACCAACCATCTCCATGTCCACCTTCACTACATCCATAAACCTTCTCTGAGGTCTACCTCTTCTCCTTCTACCCGGCAGCTCCATCTGCAACATTATTTGACCACTATATCCACTATTCCTCCTCAACACATGTCCAAACCATCTCAACCTGGCCTCTCTGGCTTTATCTCCAAACTGCTTCACCTTCACTGTCCCTCTGATCTGCTCATTTCTAATCTTGTCCATCCTTGTCACTCCCAATGAAAATCTCAGCATCTTCATCTCCGCCACCTCCAGCTCAGCCTCCTGTCTTTTAGACAGAGCCACAGTCTCCAAACCATACATCATAGCAGGACACACTACTGTCTTGTAAACCTTCCCTTTCACTCTTGCTGCTATCCTTCTGTCACCCCTACTAAAGATGAGTGGGGAAAAAAAGAAGAAGAAATTAACCTTTTGCTTAAAAAAGATAAAAAAAAATCCCTCATCGAGAATTTTTTAACCCAACCATATGTGCCACAAATATTAGCACCCCTAGAAATTTTTGTCACATCTTTACAGCATGTACTTTCAAGCAGTAATCCATGACTTCCTGTTTCACTGGGGTATATATCTAAGATGATATCCAGATCAAATTTCCTTAGTTATTCTTCTACACAGGAAAGAGAAGAGAACACAATTCAAATAAGGGAAAAGTTTGTTAAGGTCAGGAAATGGCTTTAAAAACTTGCCTGAAAATACCCATGTTTACAGTTAAAGCAATAATTAAAAAGTTACCATCAACTGGAACAGTGACAAACTTGCCTGGACAACAAGTTTATTTTACCCTCATGTACAGTGAGGAGCACAATAAGACAAAAAAATGCCCAACTTTGACTGCAAACCTGTTTTATTGTTATATGATCAAATGAAAATTGAGCTTGAGCAAACCCTCAAGGTGGGTTTGGATCTTCCACTACAACAACGATCTGAAACATATGTCCAGATCAACACAAAAACTTTTTACTAAACACAAAGTCAAGGTGATGGATTTTGTGATTTAGGAAGTTTATCTAAGTCGGGCCATGGCTATCAGAATGTTTGAGAATCAATTGTTGATTCATTTAAAAGCAAAGGATCATTTGCAGGACAGAAGGATGGACTTTGTTATCTTATGAATTCATTTGTAAGTGATGCCCTGATCAAAGGGTAGATTATTTAAAATCTTACAGGCCTCTGTGCCCGCAGATTTTACTCCGTCCACCACTGACACTGTTTGTGTAATGTGAAGGGTCATTCGGGAAAACAGCCGTTGTGCAGAACCAGTGGTCATTTTTCTGATGCTGATGTGTCGGACTCTCATGGCTGTCATGGCTGTGTGCGCTATCGTGATGTGAAACTTGTATGAAAAGCTGTTGGCTGTGATTGTCATGTGTTTCCTAAAGTGCACACAGAGCTTGTATGATGATGTGATTATTTTCAAGGAATTAGCTATTTGGTATAGATGATAACCCTGTCTATGCTATTTGCTTATTGTATTCCTATTTGCTCATTGTATTCCAGCACCTTAGGAGGAGACAAGGTAAACTAGGCTGTTTTCTTTTTTTCAGACATAGAGGGGGAGACGTCAGAGGGCCGAGGTTTAAGAGTCATGGTTCGTTACTGCCTGATCTAAACCCCCAAGAAAACATGGGGTGGGGGTGGCTAAAAAGGTCTATGCAGACAAGAGGACCTAGGATCCTGAGTGATCTGGAGAGATTGTTTAAAAAGGAATGGTCTCAAATTCTCTGCTCTGTATTCTCCAACCTTTTAAGATGCTACAGAAGAAAGCAGAGTACTTTTTTATTGGCAAGCTGAGGTTGTAAAGTATTAAATGCAGGTGTGTCAATAACTGCGGTGCCCCTGCATTTAATTTGCTGAAAATGATTATTTCTTCATGTATTTTTTCTCAGAATAAATTTTATTCAATTAAAAGTTGGATATTTAAATCACCAAAATGTGAATTTCTTAAAACTCTTTTTACTCATCTTTACCAGCGGTGCCTTCTGTCAGCTCTGACGCTGTCAGTCTGCCTGCCTTGGACTCTGTTACCTCCATGGACTCCAATTCCCAGCATGCTCTACCTATGGACTACAGTGACTCTGCTGAGCATGTGACACTCCGGCGCTCCGGCTCGCCTTGTTTCTAATCAGTGAGATTGTCTACACCTGTGAACCTGTATTTAAGCCCTGTTGTTTCCTGTGTTTGGTGCTGAGTATTATCTAGCCTCTAGCTCTGTTACGACGCGTTTTCCTTGTTCTTTCCCTTTGTTATTTCTGTCCTTTGCCTGTACTTCGTTTTCTCCTTTTTTGCCTTGCCCATTGATTGCCTTTCTGTTGCCGTTTTGTTTGTACTTGTCTCTACCCTTTAGCCTAGCCCCTTTACCTGGTTTTTGCTCTCCCGTGTACCGACCTTTCTTCAGTCCGACTCCCCTCTGGTATGTCTATGTTGCTGCTGTTGTTGTTGTTGTTGTTGTTTTTGACCCTGCCGGTCCCTTACGATTATCTTGTATTGCCCTATTAAATTAAACCTTGTAATATCCATCAGCGAGTGTCTCTCCTGTTACGGGCAGTCGTGACACCTTCTCTCTTGTTTTTAGTAAAATGGAATGAACAGGAAGTAGTCTGCAAATAACTGCAACTCTACAAGGAAGTGCATTACTATGGCGAATGAGGGCTACAACAAGGAGCAAAAATATTGGGACAGTGGGTTCAAAGGGGTTATTTTATTTATATATATATATATATATATATATATATATATATATATATATATATATATATATATATATATATATATATATAATGTGTGTGTATGTATGTATTTGTACCAATACTTATGCTTAGCCAAAAATGGAGAAGTAAACACAGCAAATGATAGTTTGTCCTGTGGGGTTTATGCTGAATGGAAAACACCGTCGAGGAATAAAAGCTGGTGTCCTGTGCTTTAGCCTCATGCTTATCTTTAGAACTGGATTATAATTGAATACATAACAAAAATAACCCATGTTATGTTATAGTCCTAATATCTTTGCTCCTTATGGTATGTGGCACAAATGTGTCTAAAAAGAATGTGAAACAACATCTAAATGGTTAAATTTAATTGTATTTATTCACTTTTTTCAAGCTATAAATAGAACCGTGCTCCCTTAATATTATGTACGTCCTTTAAAGAATGAAGGTATTCATGATGCCTGTCATTTCAGAGAAGCTGTGTGTGAATGCCTTCATGGTGGTCTGCAGAATCATGGTTCCCCCACATTCTGCAGATTTCCTAGTGTGACCACAATACAATAGACATGTTGCTACCTAGCATCAGATATCGTGAGGCATAGAAGGTGATGCCTGTTTGGTCATTTGAGACCCACTGACTATATTTGCGCTCCCTGCATGATGGTTCAGGCTCCTCCAAGACCTGGCTCCACCCAACAACCTGTGCAGGAATGGTTACTGTCCATAGAGTCTGACCTCCTTCCTGCCACAACTGGTAGATTTTTGGCCACTTGTGTGACAGCAGTTTAATGGTAAGGTACAGTACTATTTTTTTTCACCCATTTTATCATCATTTCCACTGCCCAGTGAAATATACTATGCCTGAGTTCCTGTGTTGAATTTGATTATTCTTCTTGTTGGGTTATGCTGACTGCTAGATGACTGCCCTTTCAAGAAATACCAGAAAAGCTCCTTCATTGCTGCTACTGTCATTTATATTTATTGTTAATGCTAGATTTGTGTTGATTGAGCCATCATGTGACCCCACAAGCCAAAAAGATTTTATTATACTATGGGAAATGGACACAGTAACTCAGACCTGTGTGTTTTTAATAAAAAATGTTTATTTTGTAAAGATTTTTCCCTGAAAACTTGGATTTCAAGATAAAATCAAGCTAACAGCAAAATTAGTTCTACACAGCTTTTTTGTTTTTACTAAATGTGTCATTATTTAAGGTCCATGGAGAGTAAGTACACAAATATTTATCATATATTTACCAATATTTGGCATACGTACAGGCTTAACACGTATATTTATGTAACTTAGTTGTTTTTCATGATTACATACACATTGGATTCAAAATGAGCTGTTTGTCAGCTTAGTTTCCAAATATGGACCATATGGACTTTTTAACCAGCGCAGACCAATCTACTACACTATTAACCTATAATCATTTTAAGAAATAAAAGTATACTGGCTGTTTTAAAATTTCAAATCAATTAGTTAGTTAACAGGACAATGTGTGGTACATGTTTACTCATTGTTTAAAGTATAATAAATTGAAAATTGTCATTTTCCCCACATGGTCAGTGTCAAAAACTCACATTATTCTTCTGCTGAATTAACACATTTACCTTTCATTAAAAAGTGGAATTTTTCACCTTATTTTAAGGCACATTTAAATCATGAGTTTAACATACTGAGAAAAAATATGCTCTTCAACAGCAAGTCTTTACAAAGAGCAGAAATGCTCATCCCAGGGCTACCACAACAAGAAGCCAGGAAAGGGGAACCATGACACGTGTGAAAGGTGGGCAAACTCACACCCAAAGCCCCTTTCCACGGACACAACTGAGCAACGCAAATTCAACACGTTAAAGGTGAAATGTGTAAGATTTCCAAAGTTGAATGAATATAAAGAAATAACAGCTTTGATGCTATGCCAACGACATCTATGTATCATGTTGCAGACATATCTACTAAAGAGATAGTGTGCTCCATAGTGAGGCCTGCGGGTCAAACATTAGGTATATTAAGGTGCACTGCTTTGTCAATCATGTTGAAGGTACTTCCCTGATTACACCATTTAGGGATGGGTAGCCAATGAAAGCAACATGGCTGAAGCTCATGGCAAGTGACCATTATCACCATCTCCCAGCACTCCCAGCAAGAAACCATGTTCAGCAGCAAAGAAAAGCAGAGACATAAATAAAGCAAAACAAGACAACGTTGGTGTTGCATTCCACTGGTGGAGAGGCTATTGGTGAGCAAAGGGATAAAGTTAAATGCAAACTCGCAAATTTTCTTCTAGACTTGTAAGTAAACAGTGATTAATACTAACATTGTCTATATAGTGATAGCTTATAAAAGTAGCTAATTGAATTACTGAAAGTGTTTATATGTTTGCTAAGTTAGAGGAGGGACTGTGCATTCCCTTGTTTCCTACAATAAAGATGAACACCACAACATTTCTGGTGATATGTTGCCCCCTATTTGTTTGGAGTATGGAGTATGAATTCAACAGGCTGCGTCATCTTACATATTGTTCCTTTAACACACACACACCACAACAACAATGGCTACAAGAATGTACTTCTCCTAGCAGTATGTTTTCACATAATTTTATTATTTACCTGAACAAGTCATGAATGATTAAGCATTTAAAGGGCATCATTGTTGCTATTAACTTATGTTTGTTTATCTGAGCTGTAAGCAACACATTTGGTGTTACCGTGTAAAAGCATATCAATAGCAAAATTGATAATGTAATAATTGATAATGCAATGCAAAATGGCAATGTATTTGTATGTTTGCATTTAAACTTCCCACTCAACATAAGCAATGATGGAAAATTCAATTTCACTCTTTTAATCTGCCATTTGGTGTCATTTCATTTATACAGACATTTAGATGCTTTATAAGTAGCTTTATTTAAATTAAAATGTATTTCTGAGAACTGAGAATATTATGCTAAAATGTAATTGACCTTATATGCATTTGCACTCTCTAACTTCACTCACTCGAAGACATCACCACACTAAGCAGCATGAAAAAATTCAAATGTGGGTCTCTTGCCTCACCCTGATATGATGAAACAGGTGAAAATGGAAATACAAATGCATTGTCAAAGAATTTCAGAGAATGAGTGTAGTAAGATGAAATAATTGCACAAGGGAGCTGTTTCCCTTTTACATTTGTGCTCTGTCATCTTTGTAGATTGTCGTTCTCTTTGTAACATACACTATATTGCTAAAAGTGTTCACTCACCCATCCAAATCATTGAATTCAGGTGTTCCAATCACTTCCATGGCCACAGGTGTATAAAACCAAGCCCCTAGGCCTTTAAACTGCTTCTACAAACATTTGTGAAAGAATGGGTCGCTCTCAGGAGCTCAGTGAATTCCAACATGGTACCGTGACAGGATGCCACCTGTGGAACAAGTCCAGTTGTGAAATTTCCTTGCTACTAAATATTCTACAGTAAACTGTCAATGGCATTACAACAAAGTGGAAGTGATTGGAAACGACAGCAACTCAGCCATGAAGTGGTAGGCCACGTAAAATGACAGAGCGGTCAGTGGATGCTGAGGCACATAGTGCACAGAGGTCGCCAACTTTCTGCAGAGTAAATCACTACAGACCTCCAAACTTCAGATTAGCTCTAGAACAGCATAGAGAGCTTCATGGAATGGGTTTCCAAGGCCTTGCAGTGGTGTAAAGCCCTGCCACTGGACTCTAGAGCAGTGGAAACGTGTTCTCTGGAGTGATAAATCACACTTCTCTGCCTGGCAATCTGATGAATGAGTCTGGGTTTGGTGGTTGCCAGAAGGACAGTACTTTTCTGACTGCATTGTGCCAAATGTGATGTTGTATGGTGTGGAGTTGTTTTTCAGGAGTTGGGCTCGGCCCCTTAGTTCGAGTGAAAGGAACTTAATGCTTCAGCAGACCAAGAGATTTTGGACAATTTCATGCTCCCAATTTTGTGGGAACAGTTTGGGGACGGCCCCTTCCTGTTCCAACATGACTGCGCACCAGTGCACAAAGCAAGGTCCATAAAGACACGGATGAGCGAGTTTGGTATGGAAGAACTTGACAGGCCTGCACCTCAACCCTCAATAGGGTGACATGGTGGGTAGCACTGTCGCCTCACAGCAAGTAGGGCCTGGGTTTGATTCCCCGGCAAGGTGACCAGGGTCCTTTCTGTGTGGAGTTTGCATGTTCTCCCCGTGTCTGCGTGGGTTTCCTACGGGTACTTTGTTTTCCTCCCACAGTCCAAAGACATGCAGTCAGGCCAATTGGACAATGGTATCTTGCCCCTAGGTGTGAGTGAATGTGTCTGTCTGTCTGCCCTGCGATGGACTGATAACCTGTCCAGGGTGTATCCTGCCTTCTGCCCAATGACAGCTGGGATAGGCTTCAGCACCCCCATGACCCAGAAGGAGAAGAGGTTTAGAAGATGTGTGTGTGTGTATATATTAATTACCATTTTCACACCTTTACTGCATATTATCACATGCAGCACAGCTCCATTTCTGGAAATATATATTAGTTTGAATGAAACAACTGCTGTGTAAATGAAATGTCAATTATAGTGTACCAAATAGCAAGTCAAAAATGGTCATTTGAACTGAATAAGAATTTACATGTAAATATAATCTGTAAAAAAATCTGCCATTTTACAGATTACATTTTCATGCTGATTTAGCTACTTACATACTCCAGATAAGAAAACAGTATTACAGAAACATCCTAGCCAAACAAAATTTCTTAAATTCTGTCCGAACTTTAGGACAGCCTCAGAGGTGCCTTAACGTCTGTTTTAACCATCTGTATCTATTGTTTTATGCAGTGACAGGCAGCAGAGTTCACCATAAGTAGCATAATGACATTACATTTATCTATTTTGAAATGGTGCTTTGACTTATGTTTTTTAACATTTTTTTTCTTACAGCGTTTTAAAAATCCCAGACTCAATCTCCACAGTCCCCCACCTTTGTGTGTTAATGTTGATTAAAACTCGTCAGATAAAAATATTACAGTGATGGTCATGTATAATAAGGAGACAGAGCTGAATGCGTGTTTGTCTATTAGGAGGAATAATGTTAGTGCTCTCAGCTAAAGTGTTTGGGAAATGAAACTGAAACTGAAACTGGAGAGCAGCAACGCTCTGATAAACAGCAAGTTCTGACATAATATTCTTTACTTTCATTGCGCTTTAGTTTTGTTTGACCTTTTTAAATCAGTAATGGTAGCTAATGTTCGCTGTCTAGCTAACTAGCTTGATTACTTTCATTACGTGTTTGTTTCAGTTGTGCACATATGGTGGGTTGCTAGGTAACAGACATGACAGTTAATTATTGCCTGTGATAGAGAAATTTAAGATTTCCCCACCTTAGATAAGAACAGATGCTGTAAGATTCAATATAATTCTTAAATTAAGATAAGATTTGCTTCTGTGATAACAAATTTATGAAAAAATGTATTTTCACCTGCCAGATCTTCAGTTAAGATTAATTTTCTGTAATTCAGCCGCTGATGCATGAAATAAAACTGCTTAGAGTGACGCTGTGCTACGCACACAGAACTAATTGTCCTTCAAGGGTTCCTTAGTAAGGGAGATGATGTCTATATAAAACCATTTCATGCTCTTTTTTGAAAATGGTTCAGTGTAGCACCAAAATGGGTTCTGCTATTGCTATGATGTCAAGCTTTTAACAAAAGAAGAACCATATAAGCATGAAATGGTCCTATATAGAACTTGTGGTTCTAAATATTATAAATATCATTCTTTTACTAAAGAAATGTTCAAGAACCATCTTCTTCAGAGTGAGGTACTTTAAACTTACCTCACACCGCTCAGTTGAAAGTTTCTTTGAGGGACCCAAAGTGCTTCCTTCATAGACAAACCCCTTTTGGTGCTATATATAACCATTTTAAAATAGGTTCCATATAGAACCATATACAACACGTTTTCCATCAATCCAAAGAACCAATTCACCATGCAAAGAACCATTTAAACATGCAAATATGATATAGATTTCATGGTTCTACATAGAACCATTTCCTTTACTAAAGAACCCCTGAAGAAGCATCTTCTTTAAACTTCACTGTCACCACATATTTAAAGAACCAACTTTTTTTTTTGCTGCTATCTAGAACCAAATTTGGTACCTTGGCATGCTTAACTGGTTCTTTGCATGGTGAAACTGTTCTTCTGAGTGATGGAGAATGTTGTGTGTGGTTCTTTTTAAGGAGCAATTTCACCATGCAAAGAACCACTGAAGCATGCACATGATTCTAAATAGAACCATTGCCTTTACTAAAGAACCCTTTAAGAACCATCTTTTTAAAGTGTGCATATGATTAAATGGTCCTCATCAACAATGGTATTCATGATAAAAGTATAAAGGCAGGCAGGTGAACTATGAGGAGCTCAGGTTCATCAACAGATTTAGAGTAAAAGATCTAGAAAGAAAAAACAAATCAAATAAATGAATGTTTGATGTAGGCTAAATTATAATGGGGATAATCCATTAGTGACAAACTGTACTATTTTTTAAATGATACCTCTTTACTTCTGACGACTCATGATCAGTTTTCCTTTGTATTTGCTTGTTTCTTTGCTTGTTGTTGTTATAAATCATTTCATTAAGCACAGCAGCTACATGGCACAGTTACAACCAAATGGGCTCATCCTCACGGCTTGACAGTGTGGCTCAAACATCATCAAACAACTAAAAAGTTTTTTTTTCTTGCTACATCCTGTACAAATGTTTTTATAGCTTTACAGTAGAAACAAATGATCAGTAGGCAGTCAGTGACAGTACCTGTAGACCAGTACACAATTTACTGTAATGCTTATTTAAAGGACACTTTGACGTTGGTTGGCCTCAGATGAGTCATTTCGGGCAGGAAGTTGGCCTCAAGAAAGGCTGAGGTTGGCTGATGTTATAGAAAATAATGCCTGGACACGTAAAAAAAGTAAAAGAAAAAAGAAAAATTATCAGATGAAGGACCAATAATGCAAAAACTATACTAAATAAATAGAAACTTCCAGGCCTACAGTCAAGACAGGGCTTTGGAAAACACTTATGACTAAAGCCATTGTTTAAAAAGAAAAACAGGCACATGAAGGAAACCATTGTGGGTTACGCTACCTACTCAATATGAAGAGTGACCCACTTTTCTCATGCTCTGCTGAAACTGTGTATTAACCCTTGTGTAGTGTTGATGTTACTCAGTGGACCCACTACATTATTGTTTTTTTTTCCCCCTAAGGGCAGGAGGAAGAAACCTTGAGAGGAGCCAAGACTCAGAAGGGGAACCCATCCTCCTCTGGTTGACACCAGATAGCAAACATTGTTAGTATAAAATATTATAATATTATAAAACAAAGCGGGAAAAAAACAGGTGGGCAGTGGTTAATTTGATTAGTTTATGATTATGCAGTGGCAGCAGCAGCATCTGAGGATGAAGATTGCACAGCGTTGTACAGCAAGAGGCTCAATGGTGGTCAAGCCGGTCCAGAAGGCTGGTGAGCAGTGGCATCCGATCAAGGCAGAAGAGGCAACAGCATCAGACGCACAGGATGAGCAGCTGTTCAACTCAAAAAAAAAAAACACACAGAGGAAGTTCTGTAATGAGTGACTGATCACAGATTACAGTATTAACAGAGCAGCAGAGACTCCAGCAGGTCTAGATCTGACAGGGAAGACTAATCACAAAAGGCTTGACTATATAAGTAAGTTTTCAGCCTAGACTTAAAAACTGAGTACAAAACATCAACAGGTTATTCCAAAGATTATTCCAAAGCTGGGGGGCTTTGTATGAGAAGCCCCTCCCCTTGTAACTTTATTTATTCTATATACCAGTAGTAAACCAGCACCTTGTGAACTAAGTAGGCGTGATGGTTCATGGTAGGAGAGAAGTTCACTCAGGTACTGAGGGGCGAGTCAGTTTAGAGCTTTATAGGTCAGTAACAGAATTTTATAATCAATGCGACATTTAACTGGTAACCAGTGCAGGGTTGATATAAACTAGGCTGATATGGTCAAACTTTCTGGTTCTTGTGAGGACTTTGGCTGCAGCGTTCTGGACTAGCTGAAGCTTGTTGAGGCTTTTGCTGGGACAGCCAGACAGCAGGGCATTACAGTAATCTAGCCGTGAAGTAATAAATGCATGAACTAACTTTTCTGCATCTTGTAGAGACAATGCATTTCTTAATTTAGCAATAAGGCCATGGAATCTGAGGTTGAAATCACAACAAATCGCATCATTTTTCTTTTGGTGAACATTGAAAATGGGTCCTGCAGACCCGAACACCACACAAGGGTCAAACAACAAAAATATGTCAGTAATACAAAAGTCAGAGACCACCCTTTACTGACTGAGACATTAAGAACCTAATGGCCATTTTGGCCATAGGGTGAATAAATGAAGGGTGGCCTCTGATGCTCAAACATGAAGTTAATGCAGCATTTCTTTCAATGCTGTAAACAAACTTTCCTAGTTTCACCTGTCGAACCATCTGCAGTTCCAGCCTGAAGTCCTGCAGCTGGCCTACTGTATTTTGCCATGATGGCATCTGTAACCATAGCCCCCTCGTTTAACAGCTGAGATAGCTTCTGAATAGATCTCTGAAGTCATGCATCATTCTGTAGTCGGTGTCAGGCCTATGTTAGGACCTCTTAGGGTCTAAGGTGGTTTACCCTATGAGAAAAATGAATGCCGTTTTTAAAAATTGTGGCTGGCTGCACTGCGAGCAACGGCTTCTTTAAAAATTTAATATCTGAGACGTGCACAAAAACACTCTGAGATGCCACAATAGCCTGCTTGACCCAGCAAGATGAGACATGTTTCAAATACATTGCTTATATATGCTTATATTATCACACAGAGAGGTGTATCAGTGTCTTCTTCTTCTACACCACAACACACCACAATATGTTGTATCAACAAATCTGTGGTGTTGTGCCACCAGGTTTATGACTCTAACACAGGGGTGCACAACTCTGATCCTGGAGGCTGATGTCCAGCACAGTTTGGAGGTTTCCCTGCTCAAACATAACCTTAATCTGGCAATTATCAGGTATGCTGGAGCAGGTAAATCACCAAACTGTGCTGGACACTGGCCCTCCAGGACTGGAGTTGTGCACCCCTGCTCTACCAGGTCTGAAGTCTGTGGCTCTACCAGGTCTCAGGTCTGTGGCTCTAACGGGTCTCAGGTCTGTGGCTCTACCAGGTCTGTGCTGCTGCACCATTTTTCAGAGGTTTTAGTTATGAGGGCTTTTGAGGTTGAAGTATTTTCATAATTTTGAAAATGGAAAAAATATTTTGATACATATTTCACCCTTAAGCAGTTCTGCGTTGGGGGGGGGGGGGGGGTGGGTTTGGGGGTTTAGCATGTTCGGCTATTTGCAATCCCCTCCAGCTCAGAGGCAGCACGCGCTGAAGAGCAGCACTTAAGTTTATTACTCAAATCCTCTTACGGTTATTCTGTCCTGATTGGACGCGGGAACAGCCGGGACACGAGCAGCGTCCAGTCAGCGTCAACTTGCTGACCTCGCGGGTTGTAAACCTCATCCGCCCGTGGCCAAAACCTGTCGAACCGGCCAGCGTGTCCTGTAGACACAGACAACAAACTACAGCATGACGATGGCGGGGTTAACGGAGACACCTGAGACCGGCAGCGTTTGGGCAGAGCAGACATTTAGGAAGTGTTAGAGGATGAAGAGTTGATTTGTTCTCAGTTATGTGAGGATGACGGACACTCAAGAGAACAAAATGGACTGGATATATCAGCGGTGTAACAAGGATACGATGTCGAAGTCGCGCTTTTTGCTCATTTGTGGGGTAAGTCTCGTGCTGAGAAGTTAGCTTATTAGCCAGTGTGTCATTCGAATTATCCGTTCCACCTTAAATGGGGCAACAGTTCCATTCTACAGCCGGGATAGCAGATAGGCTGCACCGGTGTTTTAAGGTGGAACGGAATAATCCAATGAGAAACTGGCGTTGGAGTCTCTCTCTTAATTCTCCTGAGCAAAACGTCCAAAACATTTTCTCCGCCTGCAGAGGACAGAGAGCGAACTCGACTCGAATACTTTCTAAACACTTCCTTTTTAAATCCTGTTGAAAATCAACGCCGCTTCTTTCAGTGAGTAAGGGACCGTCTGAAAAGTGCAGTAGGTTACCGTGTACTGTGGGCTCAGCTATAAAAGGACTAAACCTGAATAAAGTCCCTTGTAGTAGAGACAGAAGGGCGTCGTTTACATCTGCTGTTTTCTTTTTGGTAAATCTGAAATCATTTTTCTAGCTTTATTGCTGCCGTGTGCTAAGTTTATTAGCTCATACAGCTAAAATTACGTGTAGTTTGAGCCTTTATTTTTTGAGTTATTTTTTTTTACAGAAAGTTAATTCATGGCCTTCTGTTTCCGTTCCCTGCTAGAAAAAAACAGCATGGACCAGTCTAACTGGTCATCAGCAAAAACAGCACATCATCACTGTCCAAAAGAAGTTGTTATCTTTAGTTTTCTGCGCATGTTGAGCTCAGCAGCTTTTCTTTACATTGTGCACAAATTTCATGTCTGATGGACCAATAGAAATGCCCCAAAATTGTTTCAAATAAAAATATTTTTCCATTATCCAACATTGGAAGTAAAGAAGGTTTTTGCCCTGTCCTATAAAGTTACCATTATTTTCAATGGAGAGCAATAATATGTTGGGTTTTTAGCTGGTAAAGCAGCACCAGACCTGCATTATACCAGCATAAACCAGCATGAACTACCATAGATGCTGAAATGATGCTTTTTTTTTTGAGCATTATGTCTGAATGCCATGGCTTGTCATGTGCTTTTAGCATTGAGAGCAGCCCAGCCAGACCTACAACACCTTTGAGCTCCACAAAATGACCCTCAGTTAAATGATACAGCATTTATTATGAACTAATCATTACTGAGCCTGTTACACATATGCAGATGGCAAGCTGTTGGTAGTACTGAGAGCATCCCTAGCTTAATACAATTTCCAACTGTGGTCAGTTAATTTTGCTGTGTATTTATAGTTGACCTAATGGCCATTAGCTTGATATGCAAGTGGAAAATGATTCATTGTTCTCAAAAGTGACATCCTCCAAACTACCAGCTTCCCAGAAGGTGTCCCTTTTGTTGAATTTTAAAGGAGACTTCCACCAATTTTGCAAAATTTCTGTTTAATTCAATCTCTAAAATGTGAACAGTCATTCAGAATGGTTTGGCATGAAATGGTTCATTGCAGAGGCTCAGATTCCTTTACAGTGGTGGTGATAGGAACCAGGGGTCGCCGTGTCTACAATACAGATATAGCTATTTTATTCACAATCCACTATTGGGGTTTATGTTGCCTCACAACGCTCTGCCTGTACCCCTTGAATATGAATAGATTAAAAAAAATAAGTTTCAAAACTAACATTTTCTCAAACCGAGTGTCTCAGACATTAGGACAATATTTCTTGTAATAACGTTCTGTGAGGGAGCTTTTAGAGGTGGGCGTCTGCTTCCCATCACCACCACTGTGAACAATTTTGACTTGGTAAGTTTATCTAGAACAGAGCTTTTTGCACCAAACCACTCTGAATGACTTTGTTTACCTCTCAACCATTTAATTGTGCAGAAAATTAAAAGAATCAGTGGTAAGCACCGTCTTTTTCATCACCTAATCTTTGTGATCTATTTGTGTAATATTAGAAGAATATTAATGCATCACAGCTTGGATTTTGAAAGTCCTTAAACATACAACCCTCTTACATTGTAGTAAGGAAAGGGTCCACCATTAAGCTACAATGGAAAAACAATTAGTAGGAAGTAGAAGTAATTAGAAGGAAGTAAAAGAATTTACAATGACAGATGAAGCTGTATAACAGAATCATCTGAGTTCCAGGTAGTTAACATCATAGTAACAATCCTTGTGGCTTTGTCCTGTGGATTAGAGCATTCTTTATTAATAAAATAGCAGAAAACCTGCAAACAGAAGCTTGTTGTATTACCAAATGGGCCCTACATACCAGGAACTAACTGGTTGCCATGAACTGTTGCCTACAGAATGACAGGTTTTGTCCCCCCACCCATTACTACACTATAAAAATGGTTTATTAGCTCAAACTAAAAAATACTTAATGTGGTAACAACAAAACCAAAGTATTTTTTAGGTTGAACTGACCAAACCTCTTTTACGGTGTACAGCTGAGTTCTGCACCTGTACTTATACTTAAAATATGGCCGCTGATTACCACAATGGAAATAAGACTTTTCTTTGGTGTGTATCTGTTGGTTTTGTGTTATACTAATTATTGACTCCATATCTGTTTGATATATCATGATTTAGACGATAATGCTGACCATCACACTGTACCCAGTGCTGAGGATGCTGGGGGTTCAGCTTCACGCTACACTGAGTGGGAGTTACGTGGCTGGACACCACTCCATATTGCTCATCAACTGTCCTACTGAGCAGGTGGCTAAAGATATTGGCAGGTACATTCGCACACAACAAGTGAATAACGTTAAGCAAATTCATAGGTTCTGTTTGTTGTATGTATGTGTTGTAATCTTACTCGAAAAGATGTACATTTGCTTTTTACATTTGTTCACATTCTGCCTGTTATTTTTAAATTCTTTTTTAATTCAATGCACATTCTGTGCATGCAGTTCGTCCAGAGATTCTTCATCCTTCGTGCTGATTGATGCCTTGTTGGTAGCCCGTTGATCCCACCCCCCAGACCTCTGTCAAGCCATAATGAGGTCACATTTTACATCTCTGTAAAATGCAGCCAGTCTCATACACATTGTGGACTACCAGTGTGGGCAAATTTGTGAGTGAACCACATAAAAGGATGACCACAGTGGTTTCAACAGGGGACAATTGTGCCTATAAGCCTTTACCTCATATTCAAGATGGAAGAGGCTTGAGCACCTTTCAAAAACAGTATCTGAAGTTTGGGGGGAGGGATTGCAGATAGGCCTGTCACAATAATTACATAATTGCCTGATCACAGTTATTGGGGCTTTCAAACAATTCAGGTGCTACAATTAGAAGTATCACACTTATAGGCTGCTCTGAACTTTGACATGATTTTCAGGCTTGTCACAAATATTACAAAATCACATAATCTCAGTTATTTGAGATGATTTCCATTATGTAAGCTTCCCGCAATTGTTTTCCATTAGATTTCACAGACATGCTGCAGCAAACAAAATGTGAATAGACTATGTTGGGTTGAGGCAAATAAATGTAAATAAAAGACAGTGGTCAATGCATTTATCGAGACGTCATGGAACTTATGAAAATAAAAACAGTCCGAACTTCTAACAGTTCTAACAAGAGGACAATTAAGTTGTTAATTGCAATTGTTTATGACAATCGGCAGCTAAACTTTCATTATCATGATAGCCCTGATTGTTGTTATTGGGTCTCATTCACCAATATCTTCTTAAGTCTGTTTTGGAGAAAGGTCCTAAGAAAAAAGTCTATGTCAGATTCATGACGTGTTCTTAACCCGCAGGATTGTTCGCACCTTTGTGCTCTTCAGTGTGTGTAGATTCTGTTCTTACCTAAAAACTTATCCCAAATAAGAAAACATTGATGAATATAAGAATCTTCATGAAAACAGCGTAAGTGGGTTTTAAGAAGAAATTTCTTCTTAAGAACGGTTGGTGAATGAGGCCCCTTTGGTATCAAAAGGGCTTGTCAGCCAGTTTTGATTAATGGGTACACAAGCAGCTAATTCTACTGTTAGCTGGCCTGAATAATTTGAATACTTGAGTCTGTTGGTATTCATTTCTATGTGTAGTGTTTGGACTCTTCATCCTTTTTTAAGCCACAAAAATTAGCCTAAAGTACGTTTAATCAGCAAAGGCCTTTGAAAAGAACACTATGTTAATATATAGAAAATGTTTTACAAAGTGCATCATAGCTGGTTTAGTTGAGCACATCTAAATTCATGCCAGGCATCCAAATCACGTCGCCTCAGAGCTCAACAACCTGCCTTTCCATGTGACCATTGGAGCTAAAATAGTAAAGATGCCTTGGAAAAAAATCACAAGTGGGAAGACTTTAAAATATCACGTGATAATAAAATATTGATTTTATTTTCAATAGGAAGCTGGTTTACCGAGGAGGCCGGACAAGATTAATCTCAAATATGTAAAGTATATTAACCAATGTGCTTCCATTGCACACTGACCAAGATCATCATTAGTATTGTCATAAGTAGTTTAAATGCTACAGAAAGTAGAATTCTGTCTATATTGATATGATTGAAGGATGTTAGATGTACGTCTAGATTACTAGACACTGATTACAATGGAAACATCCTGTCGGATGACAAAAAATGTCATCACTGTCAAAAGTTCTAAGACACTTTTATGTTCCAGACCAGGCTACATCTGTAGCATCGGAATCAATATTGTACTGAATGGTATGACGGTTGTTTGGCATTTTTAAAATATTTACATTTACATTTACAGCATTTAGCAGACGCTCTTATCCAGAGCGACTTACAAGAAGTGCTTTGTCTATCTAGAGAAACTATCTTTGCTAGTTACCAGTAGCTTAGAGAAAAAGACAGTCCTGAGCTCAGATACTGCTAGAAACAAGATGTCACTGCAGACACCAAGAGAAAAAGAAACAGAGTTGAATGCAGAACTCTGTGCCATTCAATGCAATACAATAACAATAAGATACAATACAATACAATAAACTACAATACAGAGTGCAGTACAAATACAGGCTGTGGACAGTATATGTCACTGTCCAAAAAATGAACATATATCTTCAAAACTGTAACTTTACAATAGAAGGCAAAATGTTATGTATGTTAATGTAAATTCATTTAAAGAAGTTTTATTCTAAGTAATCTTGGAGCACTTCTGTTGGTCCATTCATCATGAAATTTTCACCGTATGAGAGGCAGCTGCTATGTTCATGTGAGGTAGACAAATAAAAATTTTGGCAACAACGTTATTGTTTTAAAGGGTGATTGTGATTTGTTCAGACGCTCGTTCGGAATTCAGCAAGTATTCGAAGCCTCTAAGATGCTGTTCGGGCCAGTCGTAGTATTCATATGTCACAAAAAACAAGCCCTGTGCTTGGGCTCTGAGCTTCACAAATTGAATTTGGCTCCCAAATTGCATGGAGTTGTCAAGTGAGTCTTATGATAAGGATTGTTATGCAGTGCCACGAATGAGCCACACAGACCAGGTCAAAAACATACATGTGTGATAGGCTTGGCTGACAAGGCAAACAAAACCTTATATCATGTACTCAGAGACATTTTTATGATATCGCAGTTGTTGGAACAAAACAGATCACAGCATGTTAAATATCTCGGCACCTTATTCCACTACCTCATGTCCAGAATGAGTGCTGTGTCGGTGCTGCACTGTCCTGTCTGTTTACTGTGTCTAACGTCTGCTTCATTTATCGTATTTGTTGTTTCTAGTTAATTTTTTTGTTTGCACACTGTGTCTGCACGTTCACACTTTATACTTTTTGTTTCTTGTTGCACCGTGATGTCCCTGGAGGAACGTAATTTCACTCCACTGTGTACTTGTACATAGATGGAATGACAATAAAAGCCTCTTGACTGTTGACTTGAAAACCTCGTATCTCCAAAATGACATCTTTGCAGGAGAAGGAAAAAACCTACTTTACTTTTAATGTAAGTCAATGGAACCAGATTTTTTTTCCAAGTAATTTTGGGTCATTTCTGTTGGTCCATTCATCATGAATTTTATGCACAATATATAGGACCACAAGTACTCAAAAACTGAAGAACATCAAAAATGGAGATAAAACAGCAATTTATATGTGTACGTATACACATCATGATATTGTGAGAGAGACACAGTGCACTAGTAATGCTTCATTTAAAAAAAAAAGTCATTGACATATCTGGATACATATACATTTACAATATATATTATACTTATTTCACATACTGTACTAAATCTAATTAAACAATACCAGTTATGCTCTGTAATGAAACATGTTGTAAATATTGAGTGTCCTCGATAAGCTCAGAAAACCATATTGTTTAAAACAGTAATGATAAAGTATCATCCTATTTCCCACCTCTAATGTTTGCAGGTCTTTTCTCAGTGTTTTTATGATTTTTGTTTTCTTTTTTCACTTGTTTAATAAGGTCAGGTATTGTCAGTCTGTGTCAAAGAGAAATGTTTACAGCTGCATGTAAATGAGGTGTGTGTGTGTGTGTGTGTGTGTGTGTGTGTGTGTGTGTGTGTGTGTGTGTGTGTGTGTGTGTGTGTGTGTGTTTCCAAATGAGAACACTGGGCGTCTTTGTGTGGAGATGCAGTTGTGTGCCAGAGCTCCCGAACGCAGCACTTAGGGTCGAGTGAATAGTCCCTCTCACACTGTAACACCCACACTGTCAAGAGGGCTTGTTCATTTCTGAATAGAAGAATAGATTCTGTCCAAATGCTGCATTTGGTATAGCAAATATAGGATTTCCTCTCAGTCACAAGTAAGTCACTCCACTATAGCATGACAGCAAAACACAAGCTGGGGCTCAAAGACTAGCATTGCTGAGTAGTTCAGTGTGTTTAAAAGAAAATAGTAAGTATATAACTTTATCATGTACACACATTTGTGCTCCAGTCCTGTTCCAAGCTGTATAATATTGAGCTAGAACTATGGGCCTCATTCACCAAGTCTTCCTATGCTTTTCCTTAAAATTGTTCTTGAGAAGGGTCCTAAGAAAAAGTCTGCATCAAATTCTTGATGTGTTCTTAAACCACATAATTGTTCACACTCATGTGCCCTTGAGTGAGTGTAGATTCTGTTCTTACCTAAGAACTAATCCCAAATAAGAAAACAGTGGTGAATGTCAGAATCTTCATAAAAACTACCTAAGTGGGCAAAAAGGGTTTTTTCCCCTATAGAAAGTTGGTGAATGAGGCCCATTGTCCATTTACTGTGAAGCTAAGCCATATCTGTGGTTGAGTTTTGCATGTTCAGGAAGCTAAACCCACATACAAATGGGGGAAATAAACAGGGACAGCAGATAGTTTAGCTTTTGTAGCAAAAGAAACTGTGACTCTTTATTTTGAGTTGTCCTTTTTTAGATTAAACAAACGCTCAAAAGATCCTCAGTAACGTCAAAAACAGGGGTTAGGATTAGGGCCAGGGTTCAGGTTAGGTTTTGGGTAACGTTGGGTAAGGTTATGTTTTGCGTAATTTAAGTAACTTATTAACAAAACATCTACTTAAAGTAAGTGATATGTCAGGAGAACATCTAGATATTTACTTCAGTGTATTCAGATGCTTCACTACTGCTACTTCACTGATATGTTGTTGATATGTTACTGATAATCGGTTAAGAGTTTATTAATCATCCACAAAGGACCGCTAAAAACAGTGTTACCCTAAAATCTTAAAAGGGGCTTCTTAAAGTGAATCTAGCATCAGTTTGTTATCTAAATTTTGCAGAATGTGCCAAAAATATTATGACTAGCCAAAACATGACCACTCACAGATACAGCAAATAATGATTAGATCTTAACAGTGGTGCATGAGAAGGTCTGGGATGTATTCGACTGTAAGCAAACATTGGGTTCTCATAATTGACGTGTTGGATGTGGGAGAAGTGGGCAAGCATGAGTGACTTTGACAAAGGCCAAATCATTGCGTCCAAATGATTCGGTCAGAGCATCTCCGAAATGGCAAGGCTTGTGGTGAGTATCTAACGACAGTGGCCTGAGGAGGGACAAACCATAGAGTGACGACAGGGTGTTGGACGCACAAGGCTCATCAATGCGCGAAGGCAATGAGGGCAATCTCATCTGGTCTGAACTAGCACAAGAGCTACTGTGGCACAAGTCACAGACGTTTTCAAAGATGATTATGGGAGGAATGTTTTACAACACATAGTGCAGTAATCCCTGCTGGGTTTGGGCTGTGTAGCCACAGAAAGGTCAGAGCTCCTATGCTAACCCCAATCTGCTGGTGAAAGTGGCTACAATGGGCACATGAGTGTCAGAACTGGACCTTGGAGAAATGGAAGGTCACCTGGTCTGATGTTTCATGTTTTAACCTATTCGATTGCTTGTTTCTGGGTTAAACTGATGAACCATTTTTATAGGCTTATTATTAGAGATTAATATTTTTGTGTACATACACATTTGTAAAATGTAGAAATTGTAGAAACAAATGTATATTTATTTGTGTATATATTATTGTGTATATTTTATATTTAAATGTATATATATTAGGCTTACAAATGCAGTACAATGAAAAATCTAATAATCAGTCTTTTGCTTTAATTTTTAAAAATAATCGTTTGCTGATACAGATATGATTCTGATATCATTGTGCATCTCTATGTGTGGTAAGTCTCTCAGAGTTGGTAATATGGCACCCTTCAAAAAAAATCTAAATCTAAAATCTGCATAGTAAATAAACCACAAATGCAGCGAGTGATATTTCAGGCTGTATAATTTTATACCATGTTTTAGAACAAAAAAAAATCCTTTAGGAATACAATTTATGTTGCAAAAATATTGGCACCCCTTTCCATTATTACTATTTGAAGATGCCGTCACTTTCAAGAGTACCAGCCCTGTGGCGCTTTGCCTTAATGCTTAACGAGGTTCACTTTTCACTGCCATGCAGAATATATCTCGTTCCCTAATATTCTAGCGTTCACCCGTGGACTTCCCTCTTCAGTATATGCCACAGGTTTTCAATTCCCCAACCACAACCGCTTTCCCAGTTTGTGGAGACACAGGCTAACAAAACAGTCGATATTTACTACCAAAGACTGTCAAAGTCCATTAGGTTAAATCTGGATACTGAGAGGGCTGTTGTATAACAAATATAAATTTAACGCATTGCTGTTTTTACTTCATGATACAATATATTTTTGATACAGATGCTAATGTACCTTTCACATTTATTTATTAAAGTATCTGTTTTTTGGTTTTTCCCAAAAAGACAACAGTGCTTGTTGTAGGGATACCTGGCACAAGTTATTTACTTCGAGGACACAAAATAAATAAAAAACAATGTAAACAACAGTGCAAGATATAGATGATGCACATGATGCATCTGGCAAAACTCATTATCACGGCTCATAATAATAAAAATAGGGATGTATTGATACCGATCGATCCAATAACATCCTCATTTACTCATAGTCATACTCACAAACATGCATCACTACTAACATCCAATACTACCTGATACCATATGATGTAAGCCTAGTGAACTGACAGCATGGCAGTTGGGCACAAAGTCATTGGTCACTTTGTAAAACAGGATGCAGAGAGGCCTTATTGTCCTACCCATGTACATCACTGTGAGTGGTTTTAGTTTCAGTGAGCAGTGTGATATGAGTTAGCAAAGCTGCTATACCACAGTTTCTCAGTTTGTATGCTGAGTAGTCTGTGCATCAGGTTGTTTGTTTAATGAAACAGATTGAATGATAACTGTTCATAGACAACGCTGTCCTTAGAAGCTGCATTTCACATAGCCTGTCAGTCGGACCATTTCATTTTCATATGAAATGCTCAGTGGTCAAAAACAAGATTCCAACAAGATGTAAAACTCAAAATGCAAGCTCTTGGGATGCATTAGCCTCGGCTGTGATTCCCGCTATCACTGAGCTACAGAGACTGTTATTGAAAGAGAACGCTGAGGATCAAAACTATGAAACTTTACTGCACAGTTGGATAATTAGCAAGTTTTCTCCTCGCTCTGGTAACTGAGACATGTGAGTGAGTCTTCACAAATGAGTTGAGGTATAATTAGATACATAGTTACGTAAGTGAGGTATTACCACAGATATTTGCTACCCCCACAACACCGGCACACTTACACTCATTTCCCATCATTGTATTTGACCGGGAAACTAAATTCCCAAACAGGAGATGAGTGTGATCATATTATCAATGCAACAATTTTATTGTACATTGCATTTCATCTCCATATCATGCAGCCTTACTAAGTATAGGGAAATAAGTCAAAGTTGTATGGTAAAGATGCGGCAGGTTGAAAAGAGCTGGAGTATTCCTTTAGTGCTTATTAATGAATATGAAAATTCAGTATCTAATATAAAATTAACATGGTTTCATATCGCATCACGCTGAGTAGTTCACAATAAACAAGTAACAGAACTGTCATCTTCATGTAAGACACTGTAGTTCTTGTTCAAGAATACAAGACAAGCATAAAGTAGCAACACAGCTCAGCTTCATTTCTTAACACAGTAAGCCACACCTTCTACATTCTCTTTCACAATTCTAGCCTAGCAACACAGTTTGCCATATCACTGTACTATGAAGCCATTTCCTCAATTGCAGTTGTTTTTTTTCTGCTTTTTTTGCCATCTTATGTTTCTAAAAGTGACCTTTGTTCTGTTGGTTTTCTGTTTCCGTTTTAATTGGTCTTTTTTTTTAAATATTTTTTTTAATTTTCATTTGAAACTGTTCTCTTTTTTGTTGTTATTTACTAATCTCTGTGTCAGGCTGCAAAGCACTTGGCACTGCAATGTTTGCACAAAATTCACAAACTATACTTCATTTTACTTTATGTTTCGTTTTTTGGATGTAGTGGAAATATAGTCAGTTCATTATACAGTCCCATAACATTCACTGCTTAACGTCAAACATAAATGTTCAAATTCTGAACTTTTCTTTCCTCTCTCTTACCCTCTCTTTTAGACACATCATGGAGAAAAGGATGGCAGCATGTGTGAATATTCTTCCCCACACCTCCACCATGTAAGAACATGGACTTGACGGAACCTTGACCGAGCCACAGTCAGTACACAGTTAGTAGGGAAGGTCCAAAGTTAAACTAGTTGAGACTAGATTTTATATAAATTTTCACAAGGCCAGCAGTGCAGTAGGAAAGCTTGTTAAATATCAACTGGTCAACCAGTGTTGGCCTTAGGAGCACACATACACACATCACTGTGATTCTTATGTACTGCTGTAGCATTTGATTGTCTTTTTCCACTGTGCCTGTAAGACATCCCCACATATACACACTCAATAATGACTATTACATGAAATGTACTATCCATAAATTCCAGCTGTAACACAGCCCAATGGTCAGGTGACACCAATCAAGATTATATGGGGGTCATTTGTTTGGCATTTTTGAAAATGTATTGCTGCTGTCCAAAAAAGAGGTAACATTAAAGGTAATATAAAAAGCTATTTTAACTTGTTAATGTAATGGAGTGGCTCTGTGATACGCCAAATGATGTCGGGGGTTCGTTAAAAAACTCTGACATTTGGTCTGTGCACTTAATTTACATCTTCATTTTAATAGATTTGCCAGTCATGTAGTTACTCAGATACTTCCCTAATATAGACTACACAACAGCTCTGCACTCCACTTTCCAGCTGCGTGATAAGAGATCCTCACTGAAATTGAGCAGATCTCTGAATACTGAGTTTAGTGCTGCACTATAGTTGGCATGAAAGAAGGGATGTTAAGGCCTTTATGACTCTTGTTGGTTGTGCGTGCGAGTTAGTTTCACTTTCACAGATGCGGATGTGTCTGTGGTGAGACTGTGGATGCTGTGATTGGTGCTTAACTGTAAATATGCGTATGTTGAGCTGTAAGGCTAACTAAATGAGGTGGGAGAGTTGGTTTTATATTGGACATTGGCTGGATAGTCTTTTCGATTTCTCACGAAACAAATGTGCAGAAGTGATCAGACCTACATTTTCTCACTCCTGAGAACACCGAGCACAAACTACAACCAAATAGAACTTAAATTGCTGAACATACAGGCTCCCAAAGTGCACAACCTGGACAACTATGAAGGTTTATATTTTAACACAAAGTTTATAGAGGTTGTGGTGGTTATTTGGGGTTATTGTCAGCTTAAAAAACAGGTGATGTGCTGAGTGTATCTTAACATTTTGTTATTCACTGAACAATTTAGTGTCTCACACGTTCATATGTGCCCTGATAGACTACTGTACACTTAATTATTCAGTATATCTGGGATGAAGTGTTATCACATCATAAACAGGTTTGATCATTTAAGGGGGGCTGATTTCATAAGGCTAAATGTCTTACATGTGCATCATATGTGAATGTAATATGTGAATGTGTAAGGAGTGAGGGGTGTAACAACAACAGGTGGTCAAATATCTGAAGGGGACTGTAAAATGTTTGGGAACCACTGATGTCATTTTTTTTCACAAGTAGTTTGGACTAATTTGGTTCATTCATATTCAAATTTAAGTACAAGTCAAATGATATGTAAGGTTTTCAGTTTATGCAAAAACTAAAACCAACAGAAATGGAGATGCAAAGTTATTGCAGTTTAGACTTGGCTATCTATTTCTTTCTTTTGAGTCATTCCTTGGTGGGCTTACTGGAATCTTTTGGTGTCATTGTAATGTTGTATGGTCCACCTCCACTTCAGCTCCAGTTTTGGGACAGATGGTCTCAAATTTTCATCAAGCACCCTTTGAGACAATAAAGAATTCATAGTGGATTCCAAAATGGGGAGCTTGCCAGGCCCTGCTGCAGCAAAGCAACCCCAAACCATGGCACGTCCACCTCCATGCTTCAGTTTGTATAAGGTTCTTGTGAACCTCTCAAATGCTATGTTTGGCATGTCTGCTGTTACCGTGTACAAATTCTTCAACTTAGGATTTATCTGTCCAAAACACACTGTTCCATTAGTCCTGTTCTTTGTCTAGATGTTTTCTCCTTGCACTCCTCCTGTGAAAATCTAATTTATGCAATCTCTTTCTGATGGTAGATACATGTACTTTAACGTAAACTGTGGCAAGAGCTACCTGTAGGTCGTGTGATGACATTTTAGTATTGTCGGAGACTTCTTTGTGCACCTTGCGGTCTGCTCTTGGGCTGAACTGGCTAGGACGGTCTGATCTGGCCATGCTGGCAGTTGTTGTAAATGTTCTCCCCTTGTAAATTATTTTCTGGGCAGTGGATCAGCTGATTTCTAATTATTTTGAGATTTTTAAATTTAAATTTACTTCTTTCTGAAGTCCTCAGAGAGCTTTTCAGAGAGGTGTTACCACTCATTTCAACAATCAAGAGCAAACCAGACTAAATGTCTGAGGTTTAAATAAGAGGCTCCTCTGAAATCCTCTCGAGTGATGATGTAATCATTTGCAGCTGATGTGGTGCACGCCGCATTTTAAGTAATAGGAAATGTGGAGATGTCCTAACCTTTTCCTCACAAGAAAATTGCATTTCTATCAGTTACATTATACAGATTATTTCACATTTGTTCAGTTTTATTTTGTTTCATTATATTACCTCCATCTCTCTATATTGTTAAAATAAAGATTAAATGTCCACATGTTTAAAAAGGTAAAAAAAAAAAAAAAAGCAGTTTTCATGGGGTTTCTTGGGGTAGGGCTGGCCTGGGATAAAACGATAATGATAATTATTGCAATATAACTTTTCCTCGCTAGAGCAATAAGGTAATATTAATAAAAGGTTTGATAAACTTTTGATATAATACACCATTTTCACACTTCCACATTCTGACAACGGTCCTGATGGCGTTTTCTACTGCAAGGAAAGCGACACCACTCTGCTGTCACCAGGAGAGGGCGCACTTCCGAGTTTTTCGACATGATTAGAGAGGGAAGAGGGCCATGAGTAAAAAAGGGTCACCAAATATTTTAGCAACGTCTTAAAAGTGGAGTTATTCATTCCCTGTTTGAGTGGAGCGACCGGCAATCTGTTCTCCTGTGACCAAGTGTGAGTGACAAGATAAGTGACATAACTGTAGTGTCCTACAGTGAACTCCCCCTATATCATTGCTGCCCAATGAAAATCTCCAGAATATTAACTTTACAGGAAAAGGCAAGACACTCTTACCTTTCATTGTAAGTCAGTGTAAAGAGATTTTGTTCCAATTGATTTTAAAGCATTTCTATTGGTCTATTCATCATAAAATTGTTACACAATGTAAAGGACATCTGGTGTGTTGGAATGATGTAGAAAACTAAAACCTAACAAGCTTTAGCAGCGTTAAATCACATCTGCTCCTCTCAACTACAGCGCTGTTACAGCACTCAAAAAGTTCTATTTAAGTATTAGTACATTCACGAGCAACGATAGTGAAAGAAAGAGGGTTCATGTGAGTTACAGCCCTGATTTAAACGAAAGTAAACTGAGGAAGCTGTGAGGTATTGGAGAGGAAGAGAGCACTATCTTTCCAGGCTAGCTGTTTTTAGCTGGCTAACTTGAAGCAGTGCTCCATCACTCGCACAATACGACAAATTGAGAACAAGACACAAAAGCACCGCTTTCAGTTAAAACATACCTAAAAGGAGGACTCTGTTTGTCTGGTGTTAGATATACACTGCTCAAAAAAAATAAAGGGAACACTCAAATAACACATCCGAGATCTGAATGAATGAAATATTCTCATTGAATACTTTGTTCTGTATGAAGTTGAATGTGCTGACAACAAAATCACACAAAAATCATCAATGGAAATCAAATGTATTAACCAGTGGAGGCCTGGATTTGGAGTCACACACAAAATTAAAGTGGAAAAACACACGACAGGCTGATCCAACTTTGATGTAATGAAAACAACTTAAAACAAGTCAAAATGAGGCTCAGTATTGTGTGTGGCCTCCATGTGCCTGTATGACCTCCCTACAATGCCTGGGCATGCTCCTGATGAGGTGGCAGATGGTCTCCTGAGGGATGTCCTCCCAGACCTGGACTAAAGCATCCGCCAACTCCTGGACAGTCTGTGGTGCAACATGGCGTTGGTGGATGGAGTGAGACATGATGTCCCAGATGTGCTCAATCAGATTCAGGTCTGGGGAACGGGCGGGCCAGTCCATAGCTTCAATGCCTTCATCTTGCAGGAACTGCTGACACACTCCAGCCACATGAGGTCTAGCATTGTCCTGCATTAGGAGGAACCCAGGGCCAACCTCACCAGCATATGGTCTCACAAGGGGTCTGAGGATCTCATCTCGGTACCTAATGGCAGTCAGGCTACCTCTGGCGAGCACATGGAGGGCTGTGCGGCCCTCCAAAGAAATGCCACCCCACACCATTACTGACCCACTGCCAAACCGGTCATGCTGAAGGATGTTGCAGGCAGCAGATCGCTCTCCACGGCGTCTCCAGACTCTATCACGTCTGTCACATGTGCTCAGTGTGAACCTGCTTTCATCTGTGATGAGCACAGGGCGCCAGTGGCGAATTTGCCAATCCTGGTGTTTTCTGGCAAATGCCAAGCGTCCTGCACGGTGTTGGGCTGTGAGCACAACCCCCATCTGTGGACGTCGGGCCCTCATACCATCCTCATGGAGTCGGTTTCTAACCGTTTGTGCAGACACATGCACATTTGTGGCCTGCTGGAGGTCATTTTGGCAGTTCTCCTCCTGTTCCTCCTTGCACAAAGGCGGAGGTAGCGGTCCTGCTGCTGGGTTGTTGCCCTCCTACGGCCTCCTCCACGTCTCCTGGTGTACTGGCCTGTCTCCTGGTAGCGCCTCCAGCCTCTGGACGCTACACTGACAGACACAGCAAACCTTCTTGCTACAGCTCGCATTGATGTGCCATCCTGGATGAGCTGCACTACCTGAGCCACTTGTGTGGGTTGTAGAGTCCATCTCATGCTACCACGAGTGTGAAAGCACCACCAACATTCAAAAGTGACCAAAACATCACCCAGAAAGCAGAAAGGTACTGAGAAGTGATCTGTGGTCCCCACCTGCAGAACCACTCCTTTATTGAGTGTGTCTTGCTAATTGCCAATAATTTCCACCTGTTGTCTATTCCATTTGCACAACAGCTGTGACATTGATTGTCAATCAGTGTTGCTTCCTAAGTGGACAGTTTGATTTCACAGACGTTTGATTTACTTGGAGTTATATTGTGTTGTTTAAGTGTTCCCTTTATTTTTTTTAAGCAGTGTATTTCCGTTCACCCCTTAAACTACTACAGTAGAATAGAGAAATCCAGTCATCTGCTAGCTGGTGTTTGGATATTGTGATATACTCTGACAGAGATGTGGTGGGAGTGACGGCATTAAGGCGGTGTGATCTATCACTGACCTTCTAACCCTAATGTTTGCTGTTTTGTACTAAGTTGACGTTGTTGAGAAACAAACAGTTTAGCTGTTGTTGGCCACTTGTTTAGCCTCTGTAACGGGATAGCCGAGCTCTCGTCACCAGACGGCTAAAAATAATCTTTTTCTTTCTTAAATCATGACTGTTACAAAAACTGCAGCCGTGCTTTTCCAGCTGGTAAAAACAGCCCAACAGAAACTTTCTCCCACCCTCCCATGACAGCTTTATGAAATGTTCCACTGCTTGGCGAGTGTGTGTCATGTTCTCACCGTAAAGCATAATTTAAAACAGCAATTAACCAGCCAGGAGTAAATAGCCCTCAAACTTGAAAGAAATAATGATTTGACATTTATCACGATATGTATTGACATCGAACAATATTTTGGTTTATCGTGATAACATTTTTGGCCATATTGCCCAGCTCTAGCTGTAAGGAGTATGGTACTGTAGAGAAACCTACCGTGTCAGAATAGTTCACAACAGTGATGGACGTTTAATGGCTCCCTCACACAAAAGTATTACATAACTTGGTTATGAATACACTGCATGCTAAAACATTGATTTATAACAGTTTTGTAATAAGCTTTTGGTGTAATGCCAGTTTTATGCATACATGGTGTTTTAAGGCAAAATAATACATAAACAGATTTGCCACTACTTTATCACAATTAACATGACATAAAAAAGAAAAAGAAACAGGTTTGTGTAGGTTCACTGGTAGGGGTGAGCAGTATGATCAGATTTTATTGTAGCTGTGATATATTGTGTCACTATATGCTTTTTTGAGCTTACTGTGGATATCGTCAGTAAAGAACTCTGACCAACTAAGTTTCATTAGAAAGTAGCCCTGTTTAACTGGATTTGATGCTGCACAGTTTGTAAAACATTAAATAGAAATATTTGTAGTTTTATTATTATTATTATTATTCACTGGTCAGTTTGGATAGTAAATAAAATGGCTATATTTTGTGTTGTAGACAGTATGACCCTGGTTTCTATCACCACCACTGTAGTGGTTTTTCTAAAACAAACTACTTCACAACAGACCTCTCTGAATGGCTTTGTTTACATCTGAACGACTGAATTGTGGAGAAATTTTGGAAAATTGGTGGAATTCAACAAT
This sequence comes from Pygocentrus nattereri, assembly GCF_015220715.1. NCBI lineage: Eukaryota > Metazoa > Chordata > Actinopteri > Characiformes > Serrasalmidae > Pygocentrus > Pygocentrus nattereri. The sequence continues at coordinate 22,207,998 of NC_051233.1, forward strand.
TTACCAATGGCATAAATAGCCGTTAGAGATAGTTAGATTTAGCAGCCCAGATGTTAATTTGAGCTTGCGGCAAGTCAAATTTTGCAGTGTGAACATCTGGCATAGAGTGTTGCTGAATGGATTTCCGGCAAATGTTAAATATGCGATATGTTGTTGTTGTTGTTTATCAGGTACTACTGGAAAGGAGAGATTCGGGACGCTTCAGAAATACTGCTGGTAGGTGGACTTAAAAGATAAAAAGATTACTTTGTTTATTTTGATCATTAGAAATTAATCAAAAGGAGGCAAAAAATTGTATTTGAATACATTTGAGAACTGAATATGGACAGTGTAACAAGTTAAGCTTGTGTTTGTGTCGCAGCTGGTGAGGACCAGAACATCTCTGATCCAGAGGCTCACCGAATTTATAACGTAAGTAAATTTGGCTTGTCATCATTTAAAACTATGAATTTGTATTCCTCTACATGTACAACAGCTGTTATTAAGTAAAATATGTTGTATAATTTGGCATTTCTGTCTGCTCCTCCAGAGCTATGCATCCATATGAAATTCCAGAAATCATCAGTTTTCCAATTGAAGATGGAAGTCTGTCTTACTTGAAGTGGATGGATGTTGCAGTTCCTGAGGTATGACCAGTATCCACTGTCTAGTGAAATGCACTCCTATTGGATGAAGACTTGAATGTTCAGTTCTGGATCAGGTATTATGGACTATCAAGTTGAAGGTGGCTTTGATTACAGGGATGGGGAGGCATGAGACGCCCCCAGTCTGTTCACAGTCCTTTGAGAGTATTTTTCATCAGATTGGGGAAAAAAACAAATGGCTGATCAAAACAACTTTGATTCGATTTCTCAAATCTTGGTTGAAATGTTTAAATTTTGAACAATTTCCAATACAGAGAAGTACTTACAGGTACTTACAGTACCTGAAATATTCAGACACTACTTTTAGACTTTCAGACTCGTGGCATACAGAGTGAGGACTTGGACGCAGGAGATATAAGTGCTTAACGGTGACTATAATGTCCCAAACAAGAAAACATAAAGGAAATGTCTAAACATAAAGCATTAATGAATGGAATGCTGACTAAAGTACAGCTAACACAGCTGCTTTTTCTCTTAGAGGTATTCAAATTAAAGATGTTGAAGAGTTGTATATTGTATAGTATAAACTAAACTAATCCTGTATAGCAAGCCAACCAAAACTATCCAGCTGAAGTGACTGCTAATGAAGGAAGAGATGACAGCACAACTGATAAAGTCGAACACGCTGAAAAGACTTTGTCTCATTGTGTTTATTCATGTTTCATTTTCAACAAGTTTGTTTGAATAAAAAGCGCATTTCTGTGTGCCATGTTTGCGTTTATGAACTGTGTATTATTTTTCTATTGTTGAGGTCCTTACAAGGTACTAAGACTCAGTGAATTTGATTTAACCTCTAAACATGAAGTGATAGTTTTATTGAGATTATGTGAAAACACAGAGACTGTGTACACATAGCAACGGGGACGCTGGTCAACCTTGACGGCTTATCTTCTCCCATCTGTTCGCTGAAAAATGGCTATTGAAAGAATGTACTGAGTGGTTGATCGCTAACTTTGTCTGCATATAAGCCAGATGTTATTTTTCAGAGACATGTGCTGTAGAAACACTGCTGCAGGTGTCAACTGTGTCTCTATTCATAGCGACAAAATGCTCTTTATCTCAGCAGACCAACAGTCACCACCAGCCACTGGCTTCACCCTGACAGTGACCCACTCCCAACACAGTTACCTACACAGCAACCCCTCCCTGATAACAGTCATGTGGTGTGCAGCCAACTAGATGAAATGCAGGAAAGAGGCTCATGGGAGCTGCGTGCCCCAGTCAAAAGAGGTGCTGTTTATGTTGTTGTCTGTTGGTTAAAAGGTGTGTTCTGTTGCGTGGCTGCCGTCACAATATGTACAGCAAACCTCCAGGTTCAGAAAGGTTAAGGCCTTGTGTTATTTAAAAAGATCTACGTTATAGTTTCATAAATGATATTTAATTCAGAATTTTTGATTTATTAAATATTTTACTTGTGGATAGTGTGGAAACGTGTGGTCCACTGCACATGTCAGCGATCAATTAGTCAAAAATGTTTGACTAGGTTTTACATACAGATATACACCGATCAGGCATAACATTATGACCACCTCCTTGTTTCTACACTCATTGTCCATTTTTATCAGCTCCACTTACTCTATAGGAGCACTTTATAGTTCTACAATTACAGACTGTAGTCCATCTGTTTCTCTGCATACTTTGTTTACCCTGTTTTTCAGTGGTCAGGACCCCCATGAACCCCTCACAGAGCAGGTACTATTTGAGTGGTTGATCATTCTCAGCACTGCAGTAACACTGACCACGGTGGTGTGTTAAGTGTGTGTTGTGAGGGTCAAGTGGATCAGACACAGCAGTGTCACTGCTGGAATTTTTAAACACCGTGTCCACTCTATTAGACACTCCTACCTTGTCAGTCCACCTTGTAGATGTAAAGTCAGAGACGATAGCTGATCTGCTGCTGCACAGTTTGTGTTGGTCATCCTCTAGTCCTTCATCAGTGGTCACAGGATGATGCCCACAGGACGCTGTTGGCTGGATATTTGATTATAGTACCTGCTCTGTGAGGGTCCATGGGGGTTCTGACCACTAAAGAAAAGGGTAAACCTATGCAGAGGAACAGATGGACTACAGTCTGTAACTGTAGAAATACAGAGTGCACCTATAGAGTAAGTGGAGCTGATAAAATGGACATTGAGCGTAGAAACAAAGAGGTGGTCTTACTGTTATGCCTGATCAGTGTAAATATGAATTGTGAACTGTTTGAACATGAATTCAACAGTGCTTCAGAAAATGGGTACCGTTCCTTATGGCTGCAGTAACGGTATAACGTTTGATAAGGATATGAGGCAACAGCAAACTCAACAATACCAAATATGTTTGGTATTAAAAATACCCAACCGAATAAACTAAACATCTAAGTTTCATGTCTTTTTGCAGGACTAAATCGAGCATAAATCTAGCTATTAGAAATGTATTAGGAAGTCTTTGGTAGCATTTTTTTCAGAATATGGATATTAATGGATCTGTAAAATTTTGTAAATGTATCAAATGTAGAAAAATGCTGTTATTGAGAAAAATGAATTTAAGAACAGGCCTAAGAACTGCATTACCCAGTAAGATCTCAGAACACATGCACTGTTTGTGTCAAAGGAAACAGACATATTTGGATTAAATAGGAAGCAGCTGATAGGCTTTTCAGTGATATATGACATGATGTGGTTGTGCAGACTGTGACTGAGCTAAGCCTTCAGTAAAGTTGCTAACTTTTGGAAAATTCAGGATACAAGTACACGTAAATTCACAAAACACACTGCTATAAATTCTGTAAACTTATGTGTTGATGATTACAGTTTAAGAGAAGACATTATAGATGTGATTTATCCAAAAATATGAAAATGATTGACAGGATCACAATCATAATTTCTTATTGCCTGTAGTGTCTTGCCTTACGCTCTTTCTGCAGGCCAACTAGTGGTGGCCAGTTAGTCGTTAGAAGTGCAGTGTTTGGGATTTAGTGGCATCTAGTGGTGAATTTACAGAGCAATCAACCCCTTTTCCAAGCATGGCTGTCACGATTTTGTTTTGCTTCTTCATGTTTTTGTTTCTTTGAGAACTAGGACAGTCAGCAACGGCAGCAACCACTGATTTTTCTTCCTTGTATATCTTCCAATCAGTGCTATAGCTACACATTCAAGCTGCTGCTTCAATGTAAATGCGCTGTAAATGCAATGCAATGTAAAAAACCCAGAGTTGGGTTTGTCTGTTGTGGGCCACTACAGGAACATGGTGGCACAACATTGTGGCCTCTGTTGAAAGAGGACCCCCATCCTGTGTAGATAGGAAGGCTCATTCCAAGCTAACACAATGATTGGTAGGTCTTGCCCTAACACTAATGAAAGCATTCTGCATACTGTATTCCATTTCTGCTAACAGACCAACCCAAATCTTACACATTGCACTGTTACCAACCAGGACACTATTGTCTCCAAAATGTGACTCAGTGCTGAGCCCCTATTGAGCAATGATGGGTGAAAGGGGAGGGGTGAGAATACCCTGCTGGGGAAAAAACAACTCATCTCTCCACAGCGATGGCTGGCCCAAAATAAAACGGACAGCACAACTGCAGCTTTTTTAAATCTTTCATATCACATTGTGTACAACTACCACAATAAAAAACTGCATTTAGAGACAATAAGAACACACTCATGAATGCTGACCTATGAAGATGAAAATCCAGTGTGCCCTCGGTTTTGTAAATCATACACATTTCTATGTAAAAATATATATTTTTATATATATATATATATATATATATATATATATATATATATATATATATATATATATATATATATATATATATATATATACATACACTGGTTACATTGACATTAAAAGTAAAGTATGTGTTTTTCCTTCTCCTGTAAAGTTATAATTTTGGAGATATCTGACAGCAGCGATATGTGAAAATTGTGGAATCCACAGCAACGTATTAGAAATGACTGTTCTAATGATGTGTGGCTTTAACACAGCCTCAGACAGGTCTTTATTATGGTGGACCTTGACTTTAAGCCCAACAATAGAAATGCCTATGTGAGGAAGTAGCATTGTGTTTGTGGGGATTTAGTGCAATCCAGTCATAATAGAGCCACAGATTCAGTGACCTGACTTCAGTGCACAAAGTTCAACATTATGGAAGCACAGCTAGTGCAGTCTTTTAACTTATCAGCTACTGTTTAACTGGTAGCCACAAGAAGACTGAGATTTTAAACTGTAGTAGAAGAAAAGGCTGAAAACCACAAGCTTCTGTGACGCCACTAATTACTACTTGTTTTCATTCACGGCTACATGTTTTAAGTGGAACAAACCATCTTCCTAATATTTAGCACTCTCACCATAAAAGTAGATCTCTAAGTAGAGCACACAGAATAAACTGGATGCAGCTGTAAGATTAATTGCATGCAATTGGAGATGAAGTTTGTGCATGTATTAATCATTTTCTTCCAAGAAGAAACTCCTGAATAAAATGGCCACTAATTCAGAAGACATGATGCTTCAGGCAACGTGTAGTTAGAAATGGTACACTTCAATAGGGTAGTATGCTGCTGAAATTTCATAAATATTTATTTCATATCAATGAACAATATGAACTACAGCAGTGGTCAACAGCACTTGATCAAATAAAAGCTATAGTAATAATAATAATAATAATAATAATAGATTTGTTTGAGGCCACATCTGAAACACAAACATTTACAAGTAATACTTGGCATTAAAAACAATGGCAATACAATATTTTAAGACACTTGGTGTTTTTTTTTTTTTTTTTTATTCTTATTTTTTTTGTCTTGTTTTGTTTGTTTCATTTTGATATCACAGAGTTTCAGCAACAGTCTAAACAGTTAATATTGAGTTAGATTACAAAACCACTGCGAAAACAGTTTAGGAGCAAGTAAATAGAGTGAAGGGGAGGCAAAGAGAACAAAGTGCTTTAAAAAAAAAAAATTACACATCATCCGTCAGTCTGCAGCTCCACCACGACTCCTGTCGAAGAGCAATAATAAAATAAATAACATTTAAAATTTCATTTGCAAAAATATTCCCATGATTTTCCCTTTTTAATCAGACTGCTACTAGTGTAGGATAGTTGTGGGTAAGACATACAAAGAGAGTCAGAGAGGGTAAGTGTGGAATAGAGGACTGGGGAGGGCATGCATTTAGCTTTAGCTTAGCAGAAACAGTAGCATGATGCCACTTTATCCGGAGTCACTACCAAAGTTTTGCTTCCATTTTCACACTGTATCTGAAGATGAACAAGTAAACCTGTGTCACAGTTGCACACTTCACTGTCTCTAATCTGCGGTTTGTGTTCATTTCTGGTATTTTGCTCCCTTCTCTGTAAAACGTCTATGATTTGTAAAGGTATTAAATCCTAATTCTAATATTTTAGTATATAAAATCCCTTTTAGTTTGTAATGGGATTCAAGGGAGGCATGCAGGTGTTCCAAAGCCCTTTTTCAGAGGCAAAAGCATTTTTTTAAGAGTGCACTTATATAGTGTTAGGCTAAGTGTCGAGAGGCAAAGCACATGTATTAATGGAGTGAAACTCAAACCTTTTTCTGTCAGTTTTAATGAGCTGTGTGAAAAACAGCTAGAAATTGTGGCTTGTAAGTGTAACTGCTTGCCTCATGGGAAATGTAGTCTATGGCCAATCAGATTTACTGCAGTTCCTGCAAGTTGTAGGAAAAAAATGGCACTTGTGGGATACATCTGCCCTGTTTGCCAAAGGATTGCAAGTCAAGGGTTGTAAGCTTGGGTAGAGCATAACATTAAACTCACCTGTATATTTAATCATTAAATGTATCTAGAAAGGATATTTATTTATTTGTATTCATCTATATATATAATGCTGTGTGCAACTACAGCCTGAGATGCACATAAAGTTCTCTACATAAAGGACCTTTATTAATTTGAGTGTGTATAGATATGTATATGTTTAATTATTTTTAATAATCACAATATGCAATCAACAGATACACAAACACTTAAATCACAACATGTGAGTCAAATATATATTCTGTTGTGTTTTAGGTGCTTCAGCTTTACATTCAAGCTTGGTTCACAATGCTTTGCCTTGACCTTGACTTACGAGTCTTGGGTCAAATCCTTTGACCTGAAAGACCTGAAATTCTGGCCTTTTATGTTGCATGGCTACATTAAGTGTGTCCTACAAAGCTCCATGTATTCAAAACCTGATCTAGAACGTGTTTCTGCAGCCCACTCCATGCCAAAGATGACGCTCATCCACTTTGTCCGATCCTTCCAGCGTTTTGAAATTTTGACTGTCCGTAAGTCTCACTGAACATGACAAACACCAATACATACACATGTACGCCCACACCCACACACACACACACCCACACATCCACACACATCCATACACAAGTTTAGCCATCATCACTCTGATTAATGTAAACTCACTCAGGTGCAAAGCTTTGGGGTCCGTTTCTACACCACACACTGCAGATGAGTAAGCAGACTAAGGACAGATATAAAAGTCGAAACAAAAAAAAAAAAGAAAGAAAAAAAAACAACAAATAATGGATCGGTAGTGGGGTTGAGAAAGGGGTACATCAGGTGCACGGTGGGATTGTCATCACTTAAGGTCCAGGATGTCCTCCTCAAAGGAAGCAGAGAGTGTTAAAGTACTGGCCACGGGTGGGCTGTCCTCGCGAATTTCCAGCTCTGAGCTGGAGGAGCAGTGCCGCTGAATGTCAATGTCGCCGTCAACACACTCCAGTCCAACTCTGGAGGATTTGACAGATCCCATTATAATTATGGCCGTATATCACAAGCAACTTCCAAAATAACTATTTGACACCTAGTGCACTATGTAGGGTATACTGGGTTAATGGAACATCCAATTAAAGAAATACTCAAGCATTTTCCAACTTAATCTCTATCTGCCACATCTGTATGGTAGGACTGCCTACCTCACTTTTAATATTAGTGAGTTTGGAGTAAGTCTCACTGCTACTTACTCAGTGCTTGAGATTCCTGTTGGTCTCCTTTTGTCATCCTCCTTTGTTTTCTTGCTCATTTTCCTCTGTTTGACTGAGCTGCTGTCTGCCTTACTACTGGGTTCTTCAGTTAAACCTGGAACAAGGACAAATAAGCACAGGAGGTCATATACACAAAGACACATACAATACATACACACTTACTTCATCAGACAATGATTATTGCCCAAATAGGCTACACAGAATAACAGACATTATTTTATATATATAAGTTAGAATGTAAGCAAAACGCAAGTAGGACTGTGTTGCTATTCTGAGTTAGGCCACTGGGAGGCAGTATTATACTATATAAGCCAAAAAAAAAACGCATTGCATGCAGATGCATTCAAGCGACATGCAATAAAACAGATTAATTTTAACTTAAACAGATTCTAATGTTTTTAATACTAAGAACAGATGGTGGTATATGATAAATTCTGCAACATCCTGCATGTTGGCTAACCCATTACGAAAAAACAGATGAAAACATGAGCTTGGAGAGATTTACAACTTGCACAATGGCGGTAGCCTCTTGCATATGCACACAGACTCCACTTACCTAGCAGTTCTTTCCGTGTTCGGCTAGCAATCTCTTTGATCTCCATGCGAGACAATGAGAGAGAGGGTGTGGTCGGGATCATGGGGACGGGAGCTATCACACCAGGGCCAGGAGCTGTAAGCACTTTATTGACCAGCGGAGACTTGAGAGGCCTCTCTATGCTCCGGCCAACTAGATTACTCAGTGGGATCTTATAGATCTGTTTGGAGGGAGCTTCACCTGAAATAAGGAGAAATGAGAGAAGTAGGTAAAAGCAATCTAAAAAAGTAAAGTAAATAAGGATTAAAGAGAAAAGCTGGGACATGGTAAGTATAACTCATAGTTGACACTACATGCTGTACATACACAAAAGGAATAGGCATATAATGTTGACACTGTGTTAAGTCTGTGTTACAATAGAGGGGTAAAGAGGCATCGATGAGGCTAAAGTTAGTCTTGTAAGCCTTCTTCTGTCTGTCTTCAGGGATTCTGGTGGCACTTACGGAGGCCAATGTTAGCAGGATAGAGCCATCTGACTGACATACAAAATTAGCAACAACAGACCTTTGTTTTTGTGTGATGTGATTTTTTAAAATATTGTTAACAAATTTTCCTAGTCTGAACCCTCCAACCATCTGTAGTTCCAGCCTGAGACCCAGCTACTTGTGCATTGCTGCTTTCACTGAAGCTCTCTTGCCCAAATACAGCTTTTAGATGGCAAGTTCTATGGCTCTCTTGACATAAACAACTTCACAACATGGCAGTAGCTGTTAATACATTTTTTTTTTATCACAGAGTCATAAGTGAGCAACACAGTGCTGGCAATGCTAGTAATATGAGTAATGTTAGCACAAGAGGATGCCTCCAGCAGACTAAGCCAATGACCTTGCTTGTGGGAGAGCTGTGGATAAATCAATCAAAAGCAACAGCAAAGTGGAAAACTCCAGTTCTCCTTGTTTCATGTTCAGGTTTATGTGAACCCAGCATGCAGCAATAATAAACTCATTAAAATAAAAAAATGTTATATTGGAATAATAAAAGTAGCACTGCTGAATTACTGAACATATTAAATGCATTCTGATGAAACTTTATCCATTAATGTAGATAAAGTATAACAAAATGCATTGCTTTTAAAATGGAAAAATCACATTTTTAACCATCAAATCTGAGCGTAAATGAAAAATGTGATTAATTGGGATTGCTCATTTTAATCATTTGACAGACATAATATAAATACATGTATTTGGGCAGTCAAAGAGGTCTACAATACCAGGTATTTCCATAATAAACATACAGGGTTTTTTCTGTTTTGTTTTTTTTTTAAACAAAAATACATTTGTCATTACCGTTTTTAAATAAAAAGCTAAATTATTTTTTTTAAATTAGTTTTTGTTTCAGGTGTGGAATTATTCTTTCTTAATAATGAGCATTTTAGCAGAATAGCACCAAAGCTTTTCTCCACTAGAGGTCACTACTAGTCTATTATTTTTCTTGAAGTCAAATGAACTGTGAACTCAAACAGTGGTTTTATTCATTGAAACCATACACTAATATAAATACATCAACGTAGCACAACCTGTAAAAGCTGAACAATAAATGGTGTACCACCTGTAATATGATTATTGTAAAAGCTCTGGCCAGAGTAAAGGGGGAAGTGCACAGTTAATCTGTCTGAGCTTCATAACAACATTATTGTACAAGGAACCAAACACTGACTCATGTATCACAGACACATCGGGTATATATGTGTGTGTGTGTGTGTGTGTGTGTGTGTGTAGTTTGTGTGCACATAACCACCCAGCTATAAATGTAAAAAAAAATCTGTTCAACCTAAAGACAAAGAAAATAGTCAAGAACATAGGTCATGGTCTTTACGCATGCAGAGGCAAGGAAGACTTCTCCCTGAAGAGCAAAATCAGAAATCTAAAAATGTTAATTTAACAGAAATATCTTATATCAAAGCCAAAAGCTTGGGTCAATCCTTAACTGAGCATTACTGGCCCCACAAACCGCAGTATAGGCACTAGGATGAACTTAATAATGCACTAAGAATTTGTAGCTCATTGTTATCTGTGTTGCCTGTCTTTACACATTCTCTGCCAATTGTTTATGTTACCTTTTGAAAAAAACAGCCAGATCAAGAAATGTATTAATGAATTGACCCAAACTTAAGTGAAAGCATGCATTATCTGGAATATATGGAGATATTCCTTGTCCATTTCTGCTTCACGGGACAGTGTAAAGTGTGCACTGTATTATACCCGTCCACAGTGATCTACTAATAGTGTATTTTGACATTTACACAATTTTACAGTTTGCTATACAATACTGAATAGCATAGTATAGTACAGAAGATTCCTATAGGAGTTTCTGATCCTACCCCATGATGCAGAAATGCCAGTCGGAGGTGACTGGCTGATTGGTTAAACTACCAGGATGTGGGTTTTTGTCACAGCCCCCTAATTTCTCTCTTTAGGCTGTCTGTTTGGACAGAAGCACTCTCAGCTGTTTGTGAGCATGTGAAGAGGGGCTTTAACAAAAGTATCCATGGTGACAAAACGATCTGCAGGTCATGCTGTGGCAAATGTGTCCCTCTGCCATTGATCAACTTCATCTTTTCTCTTTTCCTGTTAATCTTTTTCTCTCTCTATCTCCCTTTCTGTCTCTCTCTCTCTCGTTCTCTGAAACTGAACGAAGGGACACATTGTGCTCATAGAACATTTTCTCAATGCTCTGTCAGCATGCATCTGTGAATGAAAACAAAACCGGGGTGAGTTTCCGTGGGCAACGTGCATGTTAGTGAGGCAGCATGGGAAACGTAGGCAAAAGCAGAAGCCCCTGCAGTACCTTCAGAGTCTTTAGACATGTAGAGGGAAAGCTTGGTGCCATAGGGGATCCGAATACAATCTGGACCAGGGATGGAAAAGAGCATTACAGCAACCCAACCCACATACTAATTCAAATTAGATAGATAGATAGATACAGATAGAACAAAAGACAGACAAATATATTGTTGCTGTCCAATGAAAAACATGTATCTCCATTTTTACTTTTCTGCTTCAATTGAGCTCAGCAGGTGTCACGATGATTGTACCAATAGAAATGCTCCAAAATTGCTTAGAATAAAATATCTTTCCATTAACTTAAATTAAAAGCATAGAAAGTTTTTTTGCCCTCTCCTGTAAAGTTACTATTTTGGAGATACCTGTTTTTCTTTGGACAGCAATGATGTTTCTCACCACAATCTAGACATACATCATGTAAGAGACAAACAAATAATACACTGTCAAGGACATAATTTAGAAACACGCAGAAACTTTTATTTCTAAAATTTGTTTGTGAAAATTTAAGACACTCAAATCAGACCCATGATGATTAAAATGACAGCAAAAAGAGCCTGAAACTACATCTCATATACATCCCATCATGCTTTATATCGAAGAGAAGCCTACCATCTCCAAGCGGAGAGGGAAAAATGGGCATCTCATAGCCAGTTGGTGTTTGAGGAGAGCTTTGGGAACTGGTGTCTCTGGAGCTACAGTTAGAGGCAGAGTTTACTGGTGCTGATGATATGAAGTAGATGTCAGACTAGAGAAAGAGAGAGACACGGATAGAGGGAGTGAAAAAAGATTTCATCTATGAAAGAGCATTTCAGAAAGCTGACATTTGCTGTAAATAATTATCTTTCCACTTCATGCCTGGCTTTTTACGTAAGCTGATCCAAAACAAATGTTATCATGTAACAGTTACATGTTGTGAACTTCTACCCTGATAAACCACAGTGGCTCTGGTTGTGAGAATGTGTGTTGTGTTGTGGTGATGAAACACCGCACTAACCCTAGAGGCAATCATCTGCAGCTCTGGAACCACAGCAGTGTACACCAAGTTTCCGTTGACAACCAGTCGAATTTCTATGGAATCAGTGGTGAAGGCCAGAATGTAGGGGAATGCACACACTGTAACACAGGAAGTGACATCACACTGATAATAACATCATGCACACAAATGGTGTGATCTCTACTTATGTCCTATATCAAGTTTATGAAATGAAAACAAATTTAAAAATACAGATTGGAAATTAAATTATAGGTACTTCCTTAATGTAGACCTAAGTTTTATTGAACACAACGTGTGGAGTTCATGGCGTCCATTTTTCTTGTTTTATTTTTCCCTATTTAAGTCCACTTATAACAATGTTTATGCACTATATCAGAATCTTTAGTTTCGCAAAGTAAGGAAAACTTGGTTTTCCATGATGCAGGGCCTTTAAAATGTGTCTGGAACTTTACATCCAATATTTAACCACCATAAGATCTGCTGCAGTTCACAAGTTGTAGCCAGTAAAACTGTTCAACATGATGGCTATCTTTCCAACCCCTTCTCCAAGCACAATTTCCTATTCCTGCAAACTATGGATCACTTTGGTGTGTAGTTTGGTGTGTAGTGTAGTTTATTTTGGCCTTGTGGGGAAACAACATACACAAATAAGTACTCATCATAGGAAATGTTGTGTAGTGTGTTTGATATTGTTTGGCACGAACTTGAGACAGTATTTACAAGAACACTAAATGTCTTTCCTACACTCAAAAACAAACAGTTTTCCAGAAGATCCCCCTCTAAAATATTAAATAACATCTGGCAAATCAAACACAAACTGGAAGTCACACTTTTATATAAATCAAATATAATACAGAAATAAAACTTTATTCACTTCATGAATAACAATCACATTCCTGTCTATTCCAAAACAGTATTTTATAGACATTTTTGTTAATTAAAAGTATGTTTTGGGATGATGCAATATTGACCAACTTGGATTTGTATTTAGAGGTTTAAGAAACTGAATGTAGTCGAAACATGTTTAAGCAGTTAGAAAGAAACCACAAGATGACATGGTTAAAGGTCTGCCCAACCTCTGTAACACCCACTAAAAACAAGCACATGCTAAAACGAGTAAAACAGCGCAAATATAGAATATAGCAGGGTTCACATTGGTATGCCTGACATGTCCCCAACTGCCTGTTGTGATTTTATGCCATGGAACCAAGCAATAGATAGTGTTTCTATAGTGTAATGGGCTGGAACAGTGTTGCTATGGTTACTCACCAATGCTGTTGGGCATTTGATTCCAGCTGAAGTGAAAGTCAGACGAGTTGGGCTGAATCATGGGCGTGGCCCCATTAAATGGACACACCTTTTTATAGGCGCAGAGATCTATTAGGAAAGTAATTAGGAGGTGTCAGACAGAATGTCAAAGCATGTAAATGATTAACTGATAAATAAATTAACTGGTTAACTCATAAATAATCAATTGTTCAACCAATGCTGGTTGTTTAAAAGAGAGTGTATTTAATTTTATTTCATTTTTCATTTAATTTATAGGCAGGTTTATCATTCAAGTTGAAAAATGTTCGTTTTTAGGCCTACTAAAAACTGAAGAGCACAGCTAAAATTAGGGGTATCAATGATAGCATAACTCCAAAGGTGTACAATATTGAAAACAAACATCTGCAAGTAAAACACAGACAACCATTTACCCATATACATTATTTTGTCCATGTTCTTAATGAGAAAGGGTGCTCACACGTGGATCTACGAAATTATAGGGAAGAGCACGGTGGGCAGTGGTGGTTTTCTAAGGCTACTGAGGTACATTGGCATTGTCATGACATTTATGCATATATTAATCGGAGCGAGACATCGGTACAGAAGTTTAGAATATTGCCCATTACTGTACATTTCAGTCATGAGCATATTACAGTTGTCAGCCCTTCAGTTTAAACAAAACTGGGTTCATATATACATTATGTTTGAAGCCTTTTACTTCATGTACATATGCCTGGCCGCAGCTATCAGTACTACATTCCATGATACAAACAAGGGAAAAAAATATATATTTTAGTGTATTAATACAAAATGTAGCTGATGCTTGTGCTTATTAGTGTGTGTGTGTGTATATTACTCATTTTACCATGGATTTGAACATGGCTCAGCCGATCAATGTACAACGGATATTTCAATGCATCACATACTTTATTCTAGGCTTGCTACTTAAGCATTAATCACCAACTAATGACAGTAGGTTATCGGTCAAAAGAATTTGGTGAAATTTGCATCCCTATATTAAAGCAATGAATACAAGACATAATAGAGACTGACTGTTGTAGCAAAGCAGTAGCCCAGCCTCCCCGTCTTCATACACATCTATGGCTGCTACAAAATTTACCTGCAAACACACAAGCAACATACATGAACCATCAACTTTGTGTCCACATTCATCAACATGCTTCACTTATGTGTGTATATCTGTGTCTCTAACCCGGCTGGAGTCTACATGATGCAATCTGTAGGCATCTCCTGTGCTCTCATTGATCAGGTCAAACTGGTGCTTATAGGCTGCACAGATCATGTGATCATTTTCACCCGTCGGACCATCGACCAGCGCCATGACGACCGGAGTATCACACAGGCAGATCTCCTGTGTGCCACACATGCAGACAGGTAAAATGATGCATTTAATGGACAGTCGCAATTTCCTGTGTCATTTCTATTTAGCATTACATTCCTCTCTGCACAAGTACATGAAGGCAAATAATACAAAATGGACATTTAAATGAATTGATCGCAAATTCTATAATTAAGCTACAAGTCAATTATACCATGTCTTCTCATTCTCAGATCAAGACAGATCATAATTTTACAGCAGTGCTGTTTGAAGGAAGTCCCTGTGGACTCTGATGTTGTCTGTCAATGATTTTCTGTCATTACCAATTTGCCACAGTATTGCACACACTTTTAAGCCTTAGAGTTCTTCAAATGCAAATTAACTGCTTTGTAAAACTAAGAAAAAAATATGTAAGGCATTATCTGCACAATTTATCTGCCCCCTTTCTCCTACCCTGATATACTGGAACTCCTCTACTGGTGAATCACTGGTTCCAGCACTCATTCCTACAGAACTGATGCAGTCAAATCGTGGCTGTTTCCTTGTGATGAGGAGGAGCTTGTTCCTTATTGCCGCAACAATACGGAGCTCCACCCCATGGTGTGTGTTAATAGAGTAGAGATGGCAGCCTGAAGAAACAGAAGTATAGCATTTTAACACAAAATCTAGAGGCCAAAATGTATTATTTTAAAACTAAAAAAAACTTCATGATGTAATTTCAAAATCATCTTCATGTCAATGTCCTCTACATATCCATGTTAATTCCTTTTAAAAATAAACTGATGCTGATTCAATCTTACACTGCCCAGAGGGATACTTCAGTTGAAATAACCCTTAGTGTGTAATTGTCCGAAGTGCCCAAAAAACCCCAATAAAATAAACATAAACAACTACCATGAAATTCTGGCACCAAGACTGTGAAATCCTTCCATTCCTAATACCATAACAATTTAAATGGATCATTGGTAAAGTTTCCCATACCTCTGGTTTTTTCCAGCTTGTTCTCTCTGCTGTCACATTTGGTGCGGACAAGTTGCCGCTCCTCTATGCCTCGTTTGAGAGTGCTCAGTCTGTACACATAGAGACGGGCATCCTTCCCTGAAACACAACATGTAACTTTATATCTTTCTTCAATTTCTCTTTGTTTGATGTTCATGATTGTTTATTAATTGCTAAGAGTCCCTGATTACATGTTTTGAGTCAACCACAGCAAGGCACTAAATCGAGGCACAGCAGTTCCCCATTTAAAAAAGCTGAATTAATTTATTTTCCAGTGTGCTAAAGGCCTGTTGTTTATCGGTTATGATTTAACATGCCATGACTCATATTCAGGTTGATTACTGCTCTCTGTATGTTTGCAGGTTTCTTAAGTACTTGCTTATGCAACTCTTTAGCGGCCCTCGGTTTCGCAGGTGTTGTTGACACTAAAGGCTACTTATTAAAAGGTATATTCTTTTAAAAAGTGTTTAGACTATAACCAGAATGGAAAAAAAATTCCGAACAGTGCCTATTGCTAAGTAGTAATCTGACTGTTGTGATCACATAGATTAACTGTTGTGCTCAAATAGATTAGAGGTTTACAATAAGGAGGTTTCTTGCTTTCCTTTCAGTGGTCTAGAAACTAAGGTGTGTGATATGCTATTACAGGTGTGATTATTCTTGGTACTATATTCTTATATTCTGCTTGGCCAGTGTACCATTTGGACACACCATTAAAATTGATTTTTTATGCTCTCATGTTACTGATAATAACCTGACAACAAATTATGGAACTGTTTTATCAGAATTACAGCCAGCCTTTCTAATGCAATTTGTTGGTTTTTGAAATTCCTGTCTCAATAAACATTGGTTTCCTGGTGACAAGGTCCATAGAGAATTCGTTATTGTTATCCTGCAGAAATTCCTAGCCGGTTTCAACTTAAGGATGTCCGGTTGGCACAGGTTCCGGCTAATGACTGTACCAGGGCACATTAGTAGACAGAGTGTTATATGCATGTCTGGTACTCCTCATGTCCCTATAATGAGCTTTGAGTCTAGACCACGCAGTAAAATTGAAATGAGGTGTAGGTGCGTGTGTGTGCATGTGTGAGAGAGTGAGCCTACTGTGCTGTTTCCAAGAGTGCTAAGATGTTCATTAGGACAGAAGGCATGATTTGTCATATTATTTGCTTCTGTACTTTTTCCTCCAGTCTTTTATTTCAATCTGTCCTACAGCTGCAGACTTATAAGTGTGTAACAAACACTCATTCATTTTCTCTCCTCTTTTCACACACATACACACATACCATTAAAAATCTTTATCCAAGTCCGCAAATCAAAATACATTATCGAAGGGCCCACGTTTTGAAATGTGGTCAAATGCATTACATGTCCTGTCTTGTGTAAATGAATGACTATGTTACCAAACAGTACAGTGTTTAGAGATAAACACAGCATTTTCCTCCAGATGTGACAACTTTCAACTATTTACCATATCAAAAATATTTTGCTAGTTGTGTGTGTTTTACTTTCATTTTGTGAATTTAAGGACTCTAAAGACCCAGAGTTACCAGAAAGACCAGCCTACATAACTGAGCTTTTAATTACAATTACAAAATTACTGACTGCCTAGATGTGTGGCTGGTATTTCAACTACAGTAAGCTTCCCGCATTAAAGAATCAAAAGAACATCCTACGTACCTTTATCGGCCCTTGTGATGAGGAGATCCTGAGGTTCGAGCACGTGCATTTGTTTGACAGTAAGAGTCTTGTCGAACACTTGCACAGGAGGCAAGGATGGAGAGTCTGTGTAAAACATCAGCTGGGAGTTACTTGGAATGAAAGGGTGAGCATTTATTTATTTATTGTAAAATTAAATTTCATGAGGTAACGCTAATTAAAAACATGCAAATGCATTATAGGAATTACTGTTTAGCACTTGTTCAATTGTACTTTATGTTGTAAATTGTATT
The DNA here is from genome assembly GCF_015220715.1 of Pygocentrus nattereri. Taxonomy (NCBI): domain Eukaryota; kingdom Metazoa; phylum Chordata; class Actinopteri; order Characiformes; family Serrasalmidae; genus Pygocentrus; species Pygocentrus nattereri. The sequence goes on from NC_051233.1 coordinate 22,225,574, forward strand.
TTACCTGCATTGGACAGCAGTGGATCTGATGCTGAAAAAATAAAAAGTGAGTTTAACAACACAGGTTTCATAGAAATATCACTACATTTTTAGATTAACAAACTAGTTTAGTTATATTTAAGGGGACTTTCTTAGAAGATTTTGCTTGTTCTAAATCACTTGCAGATTCAAGTGTTTAAGCTGTGGTAACTAGCAGAGGAAGAAAACTATAACTACATGGTGCTGTCCAGCTATTGCTCTCTCCAAATTACAGGGTTCTAAATTCACTGCACTCTATGCTGTATTTTCAAAAAAAAAAAAAAAAAAACACAAACAAACTGGATAACCATTTTCTACAAAAATTTAAACCACATTCCTGCAGAGTTAATTGCAATACAGCTTAAGAGCTCCAATTGCAAAAGGGTAGTGCTTTCCCTCTTTTCTTGTTTTATCTCAGTTCAATCATTGTTTTCTCTATTGTTGTATTTTGGTTATTTTTTCTTTGTGTGTTGATAATTCTCATGTCTGTTTAATATCACAGTACTGAGTACCAAAATATTTTCAGAAGACAACAGTGTACACTTGCTACTGATCAAACTGGTAAAGAGATTTTAATACTCTTTCACTTTCCCCTGTTCCAAAGCCATTTTTCAATGTCCATTGTTCTCCTTTTCCAGAGCAGTTGTGTTTTTTCAGCAAAATTATCCTGATATATTTTCTCTTTACCACATGAAACCAAACAGCTCAAAGTTACATATCAGTATATCAGCTTCTCTTAATAAACTCAATGTGAGGACACCAAAGTTCACCCAATTCAAATTTCTAAAGTTCTCTTATCCAATTTTTAAGTTACTAGACAATGGAGAACATATTTCATCACTCTCGGAAGAAGACCTTATATCTCCAAAAAGCAAAAAAAAAAAAACCCATTAACTAATGTTAATGTTATAAGAATTTATTCAAAGTCTTTACGGACCATTGCTACTGAGCTATTCGTCATAAAACTGCAACATAATGTAAATGGTAGCTAGTATTTTCAAATTATGCAAAATATGAAAAACAATAATAAGGGAGTTGGTTTTGTTGCAACAAATGTATGTATTTTTATATTTTTTACTTAGTAGTCCCAAAAATATTGAATTTAAATTTTTTTTTATTTTAAAATCTCCTGATGTTTGGATGAATACAAAACTTTTAAAACTATAGTCAATTACAAAATTGGGATATTACAATTTTTCTAAGTATTTTATATGTCCTTAACCCTGAGGCAGATTTGGTTGAACTACCTAAAAATACACCAAACATTACACCAAACATTTTCTTTGAAAGTGCTTTACTGAAGCAGCTTCAGGGGCTCCCAAACTACACAACTGATCAAGTATTCACCCCAACATCAGGAGTTCAAACTCCAGCAATGCCACAGCTCTTTATAACTTAGAGCCTGTTGGTACTGGGTGATGGAGTCGCAGAAAATTCTAAATTGTGAATTAAAAGAACTTACGACTAAACTAAGAAGCTGGGTGAACTTCAGTTAACTAAAAAAAGCTGTTTAATAATGTGACTTGTTAAGTTGAGCTATCTTTCACTTTTTACAGCGTGTTTTCTTTTCCAAAAAAAGCTAAAAATGTTTGGCTTTGTTTTATACACTGTGCACTTTATTAGGAACACTGTACTAATACTGGGTAGGGCCTCCCTTTACCCTCAAAACAGCCTCACTTCTACGCTGCCATGAAGGGATACACATGGTCAGCAACAATACTCAAATAGCCTGTGGTTTCCAAGCAATGATTGACTGGTATTAACGAGCCAAGAAAACACTCCCAACACCATTATACCACCACCACCAGATGGACCGTTGACAAAAGGAAGGTTGGGTCCATGAACTCATGCCAAATTCTGATCCGTATCCATTCTGTTACGTTTTTTCCACTCTTCACCTGTCCGGTTTTGCCAAGCCTGGGCCCACTGCAATCTCAGCTTTCAGAAGGGGAACCTGACATGGTCTTCTGCTGTTGTAGCCTGTCTGTCTCAAGGTTTGACATGTTGTGCATTCTGATGTGCTTTTCTACTCACCACAGTTGTACAGAGTAACTGTAGCCTTTCTGTCTGCTCAAACCAGTATGACCACTCTCCGTTGACCTCCTGAATTAAGAAGGTGTTTCTTTTCACAGAAATGTCACTCACTGGGTGTTTTTTCTTTATTGCACCATTATGTAAAGTAAACTCTAGAGACTGTCCCCGGGAGATTAGCACTTATAAAAATACTCAAACCAGCTAACAGTCATGCCACGGTCAAAATCACATTTTTCCACAGGCTGCTGGCCTGTATCTTCATTATTTAATACACTTCATTGCCACCACAGGATTGGCTAATTTGATAACTGCACGAATGAGTAGGTGTACAGTTGTTCCTAATAAAGTTCTCAGTGAGTGTAAAGGAGAACAGATCAAACAGCAGAAAGAAGTCACATTTTTCCACTTGCCTTAAAAGGTTAAACATGAAATGATCAATTTTACACAAATTCTTAGACTGATAAACTTGGCATTGAACAAATGTTGGTCGTAAGTAAGATAAATGTCTTTAACAGTTAAAGAGAATCCACTGTTGAAAATATTAAATAGTAAAAATAAAATGATAATAAAAACTAATTATAAAAATGAATAGTCACTTAAAATTGATATGCTTCAAAATGTTAAGTACAGTAGTTAAAGTAGTCCATAGTCCCAGAGCAGCAAATATCTCTGACACAATGGTGACTCATGTAGAGGCACTGAGGATTTTTGAGGATTACAAAGGTTTCTCTCTATGCTGCAACAGTGCTGCCTATTCCAACTACACAAATGTCAGGATGACGTCAGTAAATTACTACACAGCTTCACATCAATATCCCAAAGTTTTGCCTGTTTTTCTGAATTTTTTTAATGTAGCCAATTACTGCCTAATTTAAGGTTGCTTTTGTTTGTGCTTTAGATACTATAAACCTTTCCCTGTGAATCAGTTTCACACTTTACCTTAATGCAGTAAATATCTGGTTTAAGCAATGATTATATTACTCATGGCTCCAAAGGCTTAGCAGGTTTACCCAGTTGCTGCTAGGACTCATCTATGTAGCTGCCAGCAAGGCTGCACAGCATACGTCACTGAGGTGCTGCAGTCAAGATGACACCGTAGTGAGAGCATGAGAATTGTGTACTACTAATCCCACTGAGTCATGTTCATTGACCTCCACTTTCTAGAATCTTTCTAGAATAATACTAATCTAGTAGCTCACTAATAAAACTGACATTAAGCAAGCAACTACAAGAAAAATGCCACAAAACCTCAGTACTCTCAGTGACAGAATACTACATTTCAATATGTACATTACCCTTCAGTAAATAATGGTAATTTTACATGTATACTGTACAGTATACAGTAATTTTGTGTAACTGTGACATGCAGCATATAGTTGCTGTGTATAATCCAGCAGTACCAGCGCAACACTCACTAACATGCCACAACCACATCAGTGTCAATGCAGCACTAAGAATGATCCACCACCCAAATAAAACCAGCTTTGTGGTGGTCCGGTGAGGGTTCGACCACTGAAAAAAGAGTGAAAGGGGGCTAACAGACTACACAGGAAAGCACTACAGTCTGTTATTGTAGCACTACAAGGTGCACTGATATGGTTAGGTGGACCTGAAAATATGGACAATGAGTGGGGATATCACCAGTTGGTCAAGATCCATCTCTGACAACCTCCACTGGTTTGAATGGCCTGATCATAAGCTGGACACAGTGTGTCCTTGGGGAGTTTATACCTGGATTTTCCTATGGTCAAATGAAAGGCTGAGAGCTGAATGGCAGTAAAGAAGCTAGTTCTGCTAGTGTCAGTCTGAGTAGCAAGTTTTTAATTCCCCTTCTCCAGTGTCTGAATGTTTGAATGGAAAACATTTTCCACAAGTTTTGCAAGGCCCACATCCTGAATGTAACCAAGAATTATGTTAGTACATATTAGTGAATCAGCTAATCGACACACTATCTGTTAACCCATTAGTCTTGGGTCTCGAGGTGTGGTTTTTATGTTATGAAAACAAAAGGCATTGGATGGAAAAGTCCAGGTAATTCCATGACTTTTCCAGGATTTTCATGACCGCACAAACCATGCAGTATAAGGTTACAGTACAGTACTCTAGCTCTGAACTGTGTATAATACTGTATAACAGTACAGTACTGTTACGCTATGCTCTACACACTATATGGGTACAGTGAAACAGGGTCGATTTAAATGGTATACAGTATATGGTCACAGTATAACACTTATTCTAAGCTATATACAGTGAATGGTTACAGTACTGTTACTATACTTACTGTATGATTCTGTTGCTGTGTGTTGTATGTACTATACGACTGAAACATACTGCAGTGGCTGCATACTACATTAGAATATGTGTATGAGGCACACTGTATCAAGAGCTGTAGAAATGTGAATTAGGCTTAAAATTAGATCAAAGAGCTTTGGAAGGGCATGCATTTCATGCTGATTTCAACATGCAGACAGTTAATTCATGGTGACTCATGATTAGATATTCTCACCCTCCAACAGCATGACCCCTGCTGAGTCTGTGGCAATCAGTAACGACTGACCCCAGGAATCTCCACACACAATGTCATACGCAAAGCTACTGCAGAAAGACTGAGACTCCCATGGCTGCAAAAAACAGACAAGAGCAACAAAGGTATAAAAAAACGTACATTTCATAGTTTTTCCCTTTCTTTCTCTCTATCCAACCTTCTCTCACCTCTTTCCTGCAAAGTCCAGTATTGACTAGACTGGTAGGAGCATCCCCTCTAACTATGGTTTTCAACTTCAATGCCTAGAAAGAAACACACACAATTCTCATTAAAGTTTTTTTCTTTAATTATGCCAAAATATAATTTACATAAAAATATATAATATGTCACAAAGCTTGTTAGCTAACACATGAATGTCAAAGACAACACGCTTAAGCATTCCATAATTCAATATTAATTATTTCTCCCTGGTAGCTCACTGTAACACATGGAGAAATTCTGTCAAAGGTATGATTTCTAAACTTTTAATCAATACCACAAAGTAGTAGAGAAGCTATTTTGATTTGAATTTAATCAAAAGTTATTCTTGTGCATGTGGTCCAGAAAAGCTCTGGAAATGCAGGCTCAATCCTGTCAATAAAATGAATAATTCTCAATATCTAAGGGTTCAAATTTTATGAGTGGCATGGAATTGTTTTGTCTGTGTGTCTATGTATGTGTATGGGTGCAGTACCTGTCCTATCCGGACAAACTCAGCCTGCCGTGCTTCCTCCTTCTTGCGAGCCGACTTGGGCGACTCAGGTAGCACGTCGCTGAAAGAGCGGCGATTGAGCATGTTCTGCGGAGAGAAGGGAACCTACAGGAGCAGTAACAGACACATGGGTCTGAGAGGCGGACCCAGGAAAGAAGTGGAAATCCAGAACAGAGTAAAGACAAGCAGGCTGGGGTCGGCAGCAGACCATGTATTGGTAAACAAAAAGAAATTAAAATGAGGTGATTTGAAGGTGTTTCTCAAAACTGTTGCAGCATTCTCTTTCATGCGTCAGTTACCGTCAAAGGTATTATAATCTAATAATCTAAAAATCAGTCAATTTTATTTTGTTATTGATGTTTCACTTATTTGTTTCTTTTTATAAGGCTATAGATATTTCTGTGCTTGGGTCATGAAAGTAGTGAGTCTCTGTAGAAATCTTGCTGAAAGAGACTGGAGAACACATGGCAAGAGATCTGAGACCATTCCTGCATGCAGAACCTCTCCTGATCCTTCAGATTCTATGGTCTGCACTGTAGATTCTTCTTTTCAGGTCATCTCACAGGTCTTCTATGGGGTTTGGGCCAGGGGACTGGGGTGGCCATGGCAAAACCTTAATTCTGTGGTCAGTGAATCGTTTTGGGCTGATTTTGAAATGTGCTTTGGACCATTGTCCTGCTGGAAGATCCAAATTGCGGCCCAGTTTAAGCTCCCTGGCTGAGGTGGAGCTTAAACTTTGTTTCTTCTGGTACTTGATGGACTATACGTATCTGAATTATACAATATGTATCTGTATTAATTGTCCAGGGACTCTAAAAGAAAAACAGCCCCACAGTAGCATAGATTCACCACCATACAGTGGAGATAAGGTACTTTTCTGCAATCTTTGTGCCTCTGGTGTTTGTTGCTAAAAAACTCTAATTTGTGTAATTCCCCATCTGTGATCCTTGGAGATTTTTTGTCCACTCAAACCATCCTCATCACTTATGTGGGGCCAATACAGACATACATCCTCTTACCACCATATTCTTAACATCTCTTGTTGTTTTAAGCTCCTTAATCATTGCCCTCATAGTGGAAATGGGCATTTTTAACTATTTAGCTATTTTCTTGTAGCCATTTCCTGATTTGTGCAGCTCGACAACCTTTTGCCGTACATCACTGTTTCTTCCTCTGGTCTTTCTCATAATGTTGTATTACTAAAGGAATCTGGCCTGTTTCATCTCATATATATTCACTAGTGAAACTGGAAGCCATGGTTGACTGTGTTCCTAATCGCTCAGGTAATCTTTATTGATAATTCACTTTATAGATTTGTTTATTATTTAATTCATGACAAGATTTAGTTTTTGTTCAATTATTCTACACTAAATAAAAGATAAGATTTTGCTAATATTTTGAATGAAAGGTCAAAAGGATAAACATGTTCATGTTTTTTTACAGCTCATTTTGCTCATGATTACCAGCGGTGTCAATATTTGTAGAAGGCATTGTAGCTTTATGTGTACAATATAGAAATCTAAACAAAGAGCTTTGTGGTTCACCAATAAGGAGAATAGGTTGCAACTCTGTAGCACAGAATATCAAGTGTTTTCTAAATTTTCTACATTTATTTGCCTGTAAAATTTCTTAAATACAGTACTTTGTCTCCATGACCCAATTTCAGTTGTCTGTATTAATATTTGTATCATCTGCTGGCTCTCAATGTTAGATAAATTATATGAAAATAGTTCAAAGTAGAGATGCTGTTAGTTGTTGCCACAGCATAGAGAACAAAAGGAAAAAAGAGGCACTGATAGGAAAGCATTAACAAGAGAGTGAGATAAGAGTGAGATAAAAGGTGTGGTATAGCAGGAGAAAAGGCAAGATGATGAACTAAAACAACATGAGTCTGCTGTGCTGTAGAACTAGGCTCTAAGGAAAAACTGACAGAAGCAGTAGATAATTAGTGTGTGTCTGTGTGAATGTGTGTGTACCTTGTGCAGGTCTGGCATAAGGTCTTGGTACAGAGATCTAATCAGCATGTCAAGAGTTCGCTGACGTTTCTGAGCAAACGTGGGGGTTTCAAGAGTGGCTTTCTCTCCATTTATTACTGAGATAGAGAAAAAGAGAGCGAGAGATCACGTGATCACAATTTCTAGTATATAACAGTGCTACTTTTTTAAAGCGGTCTCATATTTATCTTATCTGTCTTGTAAAAATTACTGTAGACTAACGTTTGACTAGTAAAAAGTCCCTGAACTCCTGATGGTCTGTGAACACTGGTGGGGAAGGTAAGGGTGGACCAAACAATGGCACGCTCTCCTCTGAGAAAATTTTCAACCTGCAACAATATTGACACAATTAACACCACTCTCCCTGACAAAATTACAATTATATATTATATATATATATATATATATATATATATATATATATATATATATATATATATATATATATATATTATAGTTGAATGCACAGGACATGCTAAAAATGAGAAATTTGATATTACACAGAAACATACCTATAGCTGTCATTCTGACTGTTATATCTAACTAAGGCAAAAATATCTGTGAAGTGAGTTAAGGATATATGAAAGCCATGAATAATAAATGCTTGCAGACACATATAGAAACATTCCTACAATATTTATGGTTGCTAAATTTTCTTCATATTGAATGAATGGATACGTGTGAAATGAGATCGTATCATGGAGGGTTTGAAGGACGGTGAGGCATCATCTCCCTCTTGGAATACAATGGTGACAATGTCGTTTCCAATATGTCTTTTCCTCTCCACCTGAGAAAGTCCAAAAACAGGTTCAAGTTCAATGACTGGCAATACAAGCATTATTGCAACAATACAACATTAAATAAAAACAGTATACACTACATAAAATATACAGTTTGTGAACTTTGTGGACAGTTATAGATACATATTAAAATGCTATCTATTTAAATTTGTAAATAAAACCTTAAGCAATCTTTAAAAACATTCCTTTTTTTACCAATTCCTAACAAAATGTTTTGATACTTTTTCAGTTAACACATAGCAACTCTAAATGAATATTTGTGGCAACAAAGTCAATCAGAATCTTAACAGGTAACAGTATGTGTTAATCTTGCAATAAATTTATATTTTACAGGAATATTTAACACTTGAAATAGTTTATCTTTCAACAGCCTGTACATGAACTAACTAATATGCTGTGTATTATTTTTTGCAATGTTCATTCATTGTTGTTCAATGACTTTTATACATGTCTGTATATGCACTACACAAATTTACTGGTTTGTGTATTGCTGGCAGTACATAAAAGTGCACTGACATCTGTAAATCCATGTTTCATCAGAGATATCCTCGGATTTTAATATAAATTTGAAATTTCTCTCAGTAAAACTGTAATATTTTCAGGGGAAAAAAGGTTAGAAATATGTAATAAAAATTATGAAAATTATAGAAATCTTGTCATTGACAGTTTTAGTCATGTATCAGCTCTGATATTTGTAAACTGAAAAAAACCTCAAGCAACACCCATCTCCAGGTGATGGTAGATTTGACATTTATTTTACTGCATTCTAACACTCAGCCTTTGCTCATAACACAGAATACTATGCATGTACTGGTAGGGAGGTTAGGTGTGTTTGAGTGTTCTCTGTTCATGTTTCGTCAATGTGAATGTACTGTGTGTGTGTGTGTGTGTCGGGTATATGCTCTTTCCACAGTCAATATGTATAAATGTGGATTGACAGTGAGAGTTCAAGTGGTTCTATTGGGCAAATGCAGACGCTTTGAAAATCCAGCTATTGTGAATGCTTCCACAAGTAGCTCAAGAGCTCCGCTCATACTCAACTTGACATCTGATCTGAGTGAGGGAGGGAGAATCAATCAAATTCAATCAAAATATCATCATCATCATCGTTGACCGCTAGTCCAGACAGGGTCGCGGTAGCAGTTGGGAGAGCAGAGAATCCCAGATGACCCTGTCCCCCGCAACTTCCTCCAGCTCACTCCCGGGAACCCCAAGCCGCTCCCAAGCCAACTTGGAGACAACTTGGAGCCCTTCCTGGATCGGGTCTTGTCATGGCGGAAGGGCTTGTGTGGTCTAGGGATCTTCAGAGCTAAGTCGTCGGGAGCAATATGCTCCTGGTTGGGTCTCCCAGGGCGAACAGGTCTGTAGTGAAGACCCAGACTTACACGATCCAAAGTTCTCCATGCATATCGGGCACAAGAAATCGTGTACCCTGCCTGGGAAAGGGTCACCGGGACCTACCCCTGGAGCCAGGCCTGGGGGTAGTGTTCCACGGCAAGTGCCTGGTGGCCGGGCAGCCCACGTAATCCGGCCGGGCTCAGCCCGAAGAGGCAACGTAGGGAGGCCATCTGGGCCCACCACCCGCAAGGTCCAGCATGGGGGAGCGGTGCAGTGCCATATTGGCAGTGGGAGATTGCGGGGAGGCCCTAGGTGGCCTAGGCCCCTGCAGCAGAAACTAGCTCTTCAATCAAAATATTTTCTTGTTAAAGAGGATTTACAAACTTTCTGGAAAATTATATAGTTATAAATGAAGTAATTCAGAGTGGTTTGATGTGAAATAGACCTATCAAGGAAGTTGTTACATGAATTGTTTACAAATATGACACCTGATGCCTGAGACATTTTTTTATAGATACTAGACAATACTTTGGTTCAATATATATTTAAAAGGTGGAGAAGTATATACAGGGTGTGTTAAGTCAAAATAGTACCCAAAGTTTTTTGGGGGGATTTACCACTACTTTACCATCAGCACTGCACATAAAGCTCAGAAGACACATGTAGGTTAATTTCCTGTTTTGGATAGCAAATAAAATGGCTATATTTATGTTGTAGACATCATGACCCCTGGTTCCTATTGGTAGGTTTCTCTGCAATGGACCATTTCACATCAAACTATTCTACATCACTGCAGTTGAACTGAGGCAGACAGTTTGAAAACAGCATGTTTTTTGTGTTCATCTACACAGCCTAGTTACTCTGATATATCACAATGTGGCAAAACCAACAGCATTGGAATTCTACTCCTTAATTAACTTTCACAATCTGAGACTGGGGTGCCTAATTCCGATCCTGGAGGGCTAGTGTCCAGCAAAGTTTGGAAGTTCCCTACACTAACACACCCAGTAAACCTGGTAATCAACAGGTAAGAGTAATCAGGTGTGTTTAAGTAGGTAAACCAACAAACTGTGCTGGCCACCAGCCCTCCAGGACTGGAGTTGTGCACCCCTGATCTAAGTAATCTACAAGACATGTTATTATATCCTCCAGCCACTAGATGGGCCACTTTGTTAAGGCCGAAAACACAAACTAATCTAAGCTTGTACTGAGATAATCCACAAAGAAACTACTGAAGAAATTTTCTAAACTTGTAAGTCTCCAAGAAAAAAGCTTTGGCTGTTTTGCTTGCTATTTGTAAGGAGAGATCAACACTTGGGCTGTTTTAAGGATTTTCCCTGCAGAGAATTTAAGACTTTCAAAGAAATGTCATGCATAAGTAAGTATATTACATTTTTTGATATATCTGTATTTACCATCTTCTTTCTGACTGTAGCAGCATTCAGAGCTTTCTCTGGAGACTCTGTGTTAAATGTCTGTTTGCTGTGTTGCTGCTGTTTCCTCCAGGCAGTTTGTGTGTTATTTGACAGTGATTTTCATCTTGGCTTATTTCACATTTACCTCATGTTTCTTTACCAGCAATAACGATATCAACCCTTGATTTTTTGGTCTTCAAAAGCTGAACAATGAAAATATTATATATTCTGTTCTAATTTATTTGCCATTATGTGTCTATAGCGAAATCAAGAGCAATCATACATTTTCTCTGCACTGTAACAAAGGTTTTGTATGTTTAAATGACAAACTCTATGTCTTGGTCATTTTCTGAGATTTCTTTTAAGATTAAGCCTTACTTTCTTCCAGTGACAACACTGTGGACACAAAAAAGTGTTACTAATACAAAATGAAAAATGTAATGCATTACTCCTGCTGTAGCGTTGTCACTTTCTCTTACTACAGTACAATATTGTGGCTGCTAAACTGAGCTACAGACTCATTCAAACATCAGTTAATTCAATTAAGGTCACATAAATTACATATCTCTCAATGATTTATACTGTTTATATAGAATTCAGACTGCAAAATGAATAGAGGCACAGAAATTAGTCGCCAACTTGATAGCTGACCAAAGAAAGCTTATGTATTTACTCAAACTGTATAGTGTTGTCTTTTTTTTTTTTTTTACCCAGTTTTCTCCCCAATTTTAGTTATTTCCAATTACACTCACTAGTTAGGACTCCCCCAATCACACAATACTATCAACGCCAGGAGGGTGAAAGCTAGCACAGGCTTCCTCCGAGACCTGTGAACCCACCAACCGCTTCTTTTCGAACTCCCTCTCACGCAACATCACTGGACAGCTGAACAGGCTCAGAGGAAAGCGCCAACCTCAAGATCTGTTACATCAGTTAACAGACGCCCCACCCACCCAGAGAGTGAGGCCAATTGTGCTTTCTTGGACTCTTGGCTACAGATGGCGGTAGCATCAACAGGGATCGACCTCAAGATATCCTAATGATAGGGCCCATGCTTAGATGTTTGCGCCACTGGAGAGCCCAGTGTATAGTCTTTTAATTGTAATTTCAGAGTTCCTGGGGTCATGCATGCTGTCCATGTTTCAAAAGATAATTAAGAGCATTTTAAAATCCATTTTAGGATTTTTTAAAATCCAGCCACATGAACTCATTTCAACTCTGCCAGAAGCGTAGGCTGTTGATCTGTGAGACATTTTCAAGATCTATAGCACTAGTTTATAGTGGTAAGCATAGCTAGCAAAATGAAAACCGCTTTGGAATGTTTTACTGTCTGTGGGGAAGGGGCTTATAAACCAAAGTTCTGCTGATTTACCAAGATAATAATAGTTTTGTGTATTTTAATGTGCATTTTTCTACACCATTTCCAGTTTTGTATGTGAAATGTTTAGTGAAGTTTTTATTCACCTGTAATTTTCAATTTTAGTTTTACTAGTAATGCTATAATTTCAAGGCATGTGGCAAATGATGTACATGATCATCAACAATATATCAGCAGTTGTTATGGACTGAACTTTTACACATCATACACAGAAAATGGCAGTTGGGCATTAATTGTGAACAGATAGTAGGCCTAATACTATATATATTTCTGTTTTTATTTTCAGTTTTACTGGCAATTATTATTTATTCACATTTGATTTGTTTTTAAGCTTACAGTTATAGTTCTTTTTCCTCAACAGTGTACATTTTAGAAAGTTCACTAAAATAACCCACATCTATTCACTTTAAATGCTTATAAAACTGCTTACACAACTTCTATTTCACAAAAAAAACAAGTGTTCCGCTATAATTTCCTCCTAGGAAGATATGGTACACCAGTTTCTGGTTGAGGAAGTTGAAATAGGTAAAAACACAGAAATCCTTTGATGATAATACAGTGACTTTTTAGCAGCTGCACACTCATTTAAACACTTCCTTTGTTCCTTTAAAAATGCCTGAACTTCCTCTGTGACATGACCATGCAGAATTATATTTGAAGTATTACTCACTTTAACAGTCAGCATGCTTAAGAAATAACTTATTGCCTCAGTACAATAGTACCAATTCTATGCAAGCATTTTCATTCTAATCTGGTCTGCCGAAAAACAACTACAAGCTCACTGTCAAAATCAACCTCTTTGATTAATGACCTTATCCAATCTCATAAGCTAATGGATTCCTGGAACAGGATAAGAAAATCATTCTCATTCTTTTCACCGGTCCAGACAATTACTTAATATGTCACAAGATACTGCACTTTAGTTGAATGCTGTGTTTTAATTTGTTACTGGATTAGTTGAGAAGTCAAGTACAGGCAAAACAGAAATAGATCATAGCCCAATAACTGAGTTCGGCATCATAAAAGACAAGTCGGATCTTTCAGATTTTATAAATTTATTATCACCTTTACTTCTTCTAAAGCTACAGATTTTCTCCTGATATGTCTCAATTGTAGAGCTGGGTAGTATGACAATATTTATCATTATTGTGATAAACAACATCACAATATGTTACAATGTGCTTTTCTGAGCAACTGTATGATTGATTAGAGTCAAACAATTAGGAGTCATTTAACTGGATTTAGTGCAGCGCATTGTGAGAAATGGTGAATACAAACAACAAGATTCACGGTTTTTGACTATTTTTAAAATATGTCTGTTCTAATTCCTCAGATGTCAGTAGATCGTAAAATACTTACTAAAGTCCTGGGATATTACGTTTTACCATATTGCCCACCTGTACTCAATTGCTAGTCAGTTGCCTCACACTCTCACAGATGGGTGAAAGAAACAACATCCCTCCTTATATATGAAGTAATACGATGTACTATTCAAGGAGGTGAAGCACAATACCCATCAAGATGACAAGAATTTCTCTTATGTCAAGAAACTAGAGCTTACCAATTCAAAAAGTGGAGAAACAGGGACAGAGAGGTGAAAGGCAATGCTGATGCTTGGAGGAAAAAATGATATGAATGACTGCCTTCTATATGGGAATGGTGTTACAATGTTTGACACTGAATACAAAACATCCCTAAAGGGGAAAAAAATAATAGGGGGGGGAGAGACAGAGAGAGAGACAGAGAGAGAGACAGAGAGAGAGACAGAGAGAGAGACAGAGAGAGAGACAGAGAGAGAGGGAGAAGGAGAGAAAGACTGACTGCTGTGATATCCATGTATCCATGGCTCTGGAATGAAATATATAGCCTCTTCGACCTTACCGCTCACAGTGCTGTGGATGTGGCTCCTCTCCTTCTTCACTAAATTCTGTTTTTCTTTCGGTCTGTGTTTAACTGTCTGTCAACCTTAAAATATCTTGCCTTGTGTTTACCTGTGGGGCATTCCATATGCTTTGACCAATCTGTTCTATCTGCTCTGGTGCAAGCAAGAAAAGCAAGTATTCAAGTTTCATTTCAAGGGAAGTCCAACACAGTGCAATTTCTGTTTAACAGTAGGACCAGCCCATTTTACAGGCTTTGAATACTCTTCTTAAAATCGGCCTTAGAAACAAGACAAAGCTTCCACATACTAAACAGAGAAACGAATACCAATGTAACAATCAAATACTAATTTATTATCTTAAAATATTCAGGCCAGGCTGAGGTAATATCAGAATGCAGTCATTCACATCACAACAATTTATATACTCCAGCAACTGACCAGCATAATAAAAGTCAAAAAATGTCCAGTGCCCTGAACCAAAAACAGCATACTTGACTTTGGTAATCTAAAGCCACCCCTACTGCTCTGACCAGACTTCATTTGATTCAAAACATTTCTGTCTCCTCTTGATCAGCTGATTTGACAAAGACTATGTTTGTGTGTGCGCCTGCTGAGACAAACCTGTTGCTTATTCTCTTTTGAGTAAGGTAACATGGTAGATACGTGGAACATGAGCTCATGACCCTGATAAACTGTGTAGATGGAGTGAATTCCTGTAGTGTCATCTAGAGAGAGATATAGAGAGTGCAAAGAAGAGAAAAATCAAATGTTATAAATTTCATAAAAAGCTCCATAATGTTACCTGCCTTTTGCAAATATATATGGACGTTCATGCACATAAGTGCATGTGCATGACCGTATGTCTTACTCTTAGTGTCCAGGCCTCCTCTGTACCCAGCCCAGCCTTGCAGACAGATTGTGTCACCAAGCAGATTCAAGAACTTATCAAAGTTTTCACTTCCAGTCTCTGCAGAAATTTCACAATATCAAAATCAGAACAAAGTTACAAAGACTATAAGCCACATAATACAGAAGTGTGGCCAGTAGCACTGTGCTCACCGTTACTGAACATTTCATCATCTGTCAACTGGCCATCTTTGGCATAGAGCACTCCAAATTTAAAGTTTACACTGCCCTGTAAATATATGCACAGAGATTAATTAAGAACATTATTACAAAAGTAATAAAAATAATACAAAAAAAATTCAATCCCAACAATACCTCTTGCTCTTCAAGCACCAATAAGTCCTGAAAGGAAGTAAAAACAGTAAAGATCAGACCTTTAATCAGCATCTCTCAAGTCATCACCTCTCCCTAAGGCAAAAAACACTCATTATCTCTAACAGTGCTCTCTGGTACAGGCAGCACCAAAAGACCAGGATGTTGAACGGAACTCCCAGGCCAAGATCACAAAAAGGAACAGATGACCGACGTGATTCACACCTTTTGGATCTCTGGGTTAAGGATCTCTCTGGGGCCCTTCTCAAAGCGGTCCATGTTCATGGCACTGTAGAGTGATGAAAAGACACAAAAGGACACAGATGAGACACAGAGAGGAACTTAATCATTATCAAAGCTTGAATAAATGATCATTCTTTGTTAATGCTTTAAAGACCAAACATGTCGCCTCAGAGGTGTTTACAACTTCTTTTTAAAAATAATGTCTTCTATCAACAAACATCAAATTCAAATTTGACACACAGACAACAAAGACTTTTTCAACAAAGTCTCTGTTCACTGTCTGAATTGTCTATGTTCATAAAGTGGTATTCATTCAAATTGCATTCTTCTGTGTTTTCATTGTATATCCAGTAAAATGTGAAAAACATTCTGTAATATCATTTTTGTTTTGCCTTTGTATAATATTTTCATCTTTAATGCTGTATATTTGTATAAGGTTTGTACTGAATTAGACCATAATGTTTACCTGATAACAGTCTAATATATCACCAAGATAGATTTGTATGTCCAACCAGCCACTTCTAGGCTTAGGCTCAGGCTCTAAATGGTTAAGAATATTTCTTTGTGTAGAATTAGTGCATTAAGGTATTAAGAGTGCATCATGACTAAAGATTTCATATGTTCTCATGTGGAGATGAAATGTTGGTATGCATTTATCTCTGGTTTTCAAACACATAGTATCTAAACCACATACTGGACATGGATCCACATGTGTGTGTTGCTTACCTTAATATAGATTTGACTGATAGTGTTTTTGTGGGGCTGTAGGGAAGGCTAATCTTAAGAGTACCCTGCAGGAAAAAAAAACAACAGGCATGTGCATTAGACACACAGTGAATAGGATTAAGTCACACAGTGGGTCATACAGAAATAAATGACAACAATGAAGAAGAAGCAGAAGACAGACTTGCAAAGCATTTGTCGTACTTCATAAATGGCACCTATTCCGATATGTAAATAGATAAACTACTGGTAGGGGTGTGAATCTTTCAGATGACAGGGAATCGATTTGATTCATTGGTTTTGGTTTAGATTCTAAAGTGATTTTTATAAAGTAAGAATAATTTAATCTGATTCAAAACACTAAACAGCTATTCAATTCAGGGATCTGACTCAGCAATTCTAGCTTCTTCAATATTAAGAATAGTTTAACTATTTATCAAGCTATTTAAGTAAAAACAGAGGTTGACTGGTAGGTAAGTTGACATGTGAGCACACTGAGTAAATGCAAAACAGTTTTAAATTGCTGTGTTTAAGAAGCAGCAGTCAGCTAAGGTAACTTCGCTACTTTTTATGAGCATCAGCACTAAGTGATTACTAGCTCACTACTGTACAAAGCATCCACGTGTAGACTGTTTGGATTGTTAATATCTGCTTAGCAGTGCTTCGGAAGTAGTACATAAATCTCTCTGCATCATCTATATATATATGGTTAGCTTGTGAATGCACAATTCAAGAAGCTGCATGGCACTGAAGATGTACCAAAATATCACACATCTTTAAAAAGTTATTTTTGTTCAGTTCAAATTTGTAGCATTTAAAATGAACTAAATCAATGTATTTTTTTCTTTTGCAATCAATGCAGTCACATCAAGGAATTTTAAACAACATTGATGAAATGAATTAATCTTTAGACCTTTAGTGTGTGTGTGTGTGTGTGTGTGTGTGTGTAGGTAGGTGGGTGTTTGTTTTAACACAGAACATCAACCTCTAATGATGTCAAGAAAAAGACTGCTAGCACTGTTGGTGGATGAACAGAATGACCAGAAACAGGCAGGAATGAGTCACCGACCTTAAGACACACTTACCGTCTTGCGCCAGAGGATGGCTCTGTACTGGGGAACTCTCTGGTTGTTCTGGTCTGATAGAACCACAGAAAGGTAAAACGGGTTCTTCTCTGCATCCACACCAACATAGTTCTGATGCACTGGAGCCAAAATTTAGAATATTACAAAAATGTACAAGAACGTAAAAACATTAGCTTGTAGTAGAAGTTAATGTAACAAGATATGTTTCAATTAAATACATTTTAAGTATTTATACATATACATAAGTACAACTGGTATTTTCAAATTTAGAGATTTTCTTGCATGACAGCAGTGATATTTAGCTAAGAATGCGTTCATAATTGCGACAAAAATAAAAACTAGGGTAATCATGGACATTACAGCGCACAGTGAAGTAAGTGGGGAGGAAAAGCACAAAAGTTTGCCAAAGCTATTTTGGATAAAACCAGAGAGGTGGTTAGGAGACAAGATAAATGAATAGAGGCTGAAACACAATTACAGCACAAGGATCTGTTCTGTTTCACTGTCCCCACCCTTCCCTGTGTTGCATATTCTCTCTCTCTCTCTCTCTCTCTCTCTCTCTCTCTCCCCCCCTTTTTTTCTGTCTCTAAAAGGTATTTGTACTGATTTAAATCAATTAAGAGGACATAATGCAGGCATCTGCTTCCTGAGCATGCAGTGTGTGCTTTGCAGAGCTGTGAGAGAAAGAATATGAATGATAGTGCTGCTGCAGAGGGTTCTCACACACTGCATTGACAATGTTATTATAAAAGAAGCCAGACAGACTTTAACTGCATTATCTCCCTTGCTCTTGTGTGAGTGTATGCGTATGGATGTTCATTTATTTTTTGCACACAGTCCTATTATTTTCAAATTTTTAACATAAGGGTAAATTTTTGATACATCAAAAATGCCTTTAAAGGCAAAAGACCTCTTAAGGCTTGTCTTCACCAAAAGGCAAAATATTAAATTGATTGATAACTAAATGGCACAAAATGCATTCATTCCAACAACAGCAACTGAACATGTGAAATTATGTATTATACAGAAAATTACTGACTTGCAATAAATTCAAATACAGTCTTTCTCTTTTTTTTGTCCGTTTTGATACATTTTTTGTATCATTTGATACATTTTTTGTATCATCCAAAATTAAGTGGCATGGGTGTGTTTTCTTTATATGTAATGTTGGAAGTTTTTTTGGGTTCTATTTTGAACTTCCATGCATGTAAATCTCCACCGTAAATAAATTAGAAAAAAAATCATTTTAGTTCAAAGTTTCACAGTTAAACTACCATAAAGCAATGTCTCAGGGATCACACAGTGTATTCTGTTTTATTAAATAACTTTCTGTGAAACAGATTTTACAATACGACTCGGTCAATGGATAATGTCATCGTCCAATTCCCAGTGTTGGTCGGCTGAACATTCTACATATGAAACGGTGTGTGTGTGTGTGTGTGTGTGTGTGTGTGTGTGAGAGCTGTAGAGTCACTGCTGCATCACTCATGTCATACAGAGTTAGTCAGTGGGGTGGGGAGGACTGCCTGGCCCGCGTGATGGAGCGATACTGGAGTGATTTCAAGACAAGAAAGGACACTGATTCTCCAACTTTCAGAAAAGCCACTCCTCGTCTCGCTCCACTCCCACTCTGCAGTGCTCAAATGCTGTGCCTGGTATAATTCTAGTGTCTCTGTTATATTGCAGCAACTCAACTGATGAATATATATTTTAAGGAGAATCGAGTACCTTCTTAAGACTAAGGCTCCCACCACCCCCACTCCAATGTCACTATCCATTGCAATGTTTCCCTACAGACATCATCATTATATAACAGTTTGTAGATGTTGCCTTACTCTAATTTGTAGGCATTAATGCTGCAAGATTTGTAGAAATGCTGAAAAATGTGTGGAATTCCCCTTTATATGGGCTGCTATGTTGGACCTGACCAGAAAATGACAAAGGAATGTTTCCATGTTGCTAAATGAATTGAAGCATATGACGCGTGTGTGTGTGTGTGTGTGTGTGTGTGTGTGTGTGTGTGTGTGTGTGTGTGTGTGTGTGTGTGTGTGTGTGTGACAGAGAGAGAGAGAGAGAGCGCATGTGTGAGCAAGTACGGAGTTGGCAGCAAAAATCCAACCTTTTCCCAGGAAGTACTTGAAGAACCATCTGGTGTGGTACTCTGGGTTCTCCAGATGGACATCTGTTCTCCTCCAGGTTCCTGGGGTGTAGTCGGTAGTCTAGAAGAACCATCCCACAGAGAAGCAACACACATCACTCTACAAAGCCAAAAACTCTGTCATGTATTACGCTTCTCTGTTAAGACTGTATTCTGTTACAACTGATACATTTTAAGATTACAAGACATGTATTATTTTAATAAGTACTATGTATAACCCATGTTACAAAAGTTAATAATAATTTGTAAGTAGAACTCAGTTATGGTAAACTACAAAAATATCCGTATTTTATATAGTCCTTGTACTAATCGTACTAATCTAAGTTCTGTGTAACAGCTGAGCCTTCAGTTTCAATACCAAAAGGTTAGCAGTAGTGAACACCCACAATGATGGAATCAGATGCCTGTAATTCAGTTTGTGCCTAACGTAAAGATCTTCCCCACCTGCTTACGGTGTATGTGCTTATAGGTATTTAGTACAATGGCCCGATGCCCGCTTTTTTTCTGCCTAATTTTGGATGCCGTAGTTTATTCTCAAACATTTTTCTTCCTCTTTAATGACAAAAAGGGTGAAAGATTCTCATTTAATATATATATATATATATATATTTATTATAAGCAATAATGTACTGCAAGCCTTAAAGCTTTTAAATGAAATTCAGTGCTCATTTACAGCAGAATATTTTTATTTTCATTTCAAAATACTTTCTCATTAAGATTTCTTTCTGTAGGCAATGAACACAGACCTTTATTTTTGTGTGATGTGTAGAGGCAGGCAGTTTTTCAAAACAGGACAACTACAATAAAAACACAACTGCAGGAAACAAAAAGGTATGCGTCGGCAAATACACAAGGATACCTCACTTCTAATGCTTTAAAGAAAACTGCTGAATAACTTTTAAAGACGTGATTCTGTGAACTTCATATCCATGTTGCAATCTAACCATCAAATAAGCTAACTGTTTGCAAAACTGCCTCATCAGATAGACCAAAACCTGAGCACAGATATGTGTAAGCATGGTCTTACGAATAGCCAATTATGTTTGTTTTGTTGTCTATGCTGTTGAGAACTTTTTCTTAACTGCCTTTGACTATTCAGACCACTGGAGCAGTTCATTACGGGGCACTGAGATGGTGTGGGCCTTTCTGAGGAGCACTGCCTCATGGAATAAGAAGTGGGGGGGTACAAATACATATGGACAAACAAAAATATGGAATAAGATAAAGGACAGGTAGAGTTTTCCAGGAACTGGATAAACATCTTTTGCAGGAACATTAGCTCCAGTTCAGTATGTGTTTTCTGAGATGAACGATAAAGTCCCCAGAAAAAATCCCAGCTGAGTGTGCCTACAGCAAAGTCAGTTTTGGAATGGACTGCAGTGACTAATTAATGAAAGGACTAGCAAATGCTGAGAAAAACTGCCTCAAGGAAAAAGTATGTGCTGCCTGAGGATAAATCTGGAAGACCAACCAAGCACTTCCAAAAGAATGTCAGTTTTTAAATAATTTTTTTTTTTTTTTTAAAGCTGATTTTATAGCTGATCAACACTGATGTGAGAACAGTGATGCTGTTACAGAGTTCTATTTGCCTTGATTTATTTGTGACTTTCTTTTTAGGCATAAATATAATAATAAACAAAACACTTTAAACATAGTCTATGCAGCTGTGGCACCCTCACCACTCATGAGTGCATGATATAGCAAAAATTTCACAATATTTGAAGACATTTTCACAATACATAATATGTATCATGATATTTAGTTAAAAAGTAAATACAGTGATTTTTAATTAAAGTAGTTTCACATTCTATGCTGAACAAAACACAGTTCAACAGGCCTCATCATTCTCTGTGCTGAAAAATCCACCTGGTCAGTGTTTAAGTGCTAATAATAACCACGATAGGCTCAGAAAGGCAAATTGACAGTAAACGTCATTATATCGCCCATCCTAGACAAACACACCCGAACACATGCAAACCTTGCCACCTGATCACAGGTCTGTTATTGTGATTCACCCTGTAATCATGTACATCAAGTTCTTCTATGAACACAAATAGCTGTTAAAGAGATATTAAGCCACAAAGCGCAGTACAAACTGACAGCCAGGGTCACCAACTGCTGAGCCAAAAACCGCTCTCAACCATTTACACCCAGGTCCACCCTTGCTCCTTTTGAGAGGACAAAACAGCCTGGGTTGTCATAGCTACAGTCAGGTGCTTGAGATGAAAAAGGAGAAAGATGGGAGGGAAAAGGGGTGATGCATTTGCAGCTAAACACTCCACTGATTGAATAATATTGAGTCACTTGGCTTTGATTGTTGCTTGTGCTCACCCATGTGCATGTCATCTATGCCCACAAACGCACTGGTACGCACAGAGCCTGACTTACTTTGATATAGTAATTGAGCAACAAGAGCAACAGACTTTTTGTCTTCACCTTTTTGGCATTTCTCTATCCATTTTTTTTGTTTACATAATCTTAAATATAATTTTTGAGTAAGCATTTCCTTTTCTTTTGCATTTTTTCCTCCTGCTGTACAGGGTAAAAAATGGAGATGCTTTGAGGATGTGTGTGTGTGTGTGTGTGTGTGTGTGTGTGTGTGTGTGTGTGTGTGTGTGTGTGTGTGTGTGTGTGTGTGAGGCACGCGCTCACCTCATCTAATGAGCCATTCTCCACCCTGAACCTCCCAGCTCTCTGTATGGCTCCATCTGCATCACTGGAGATCAGCTGCAAGGAGAGCAAATATATCATTGCATGGTTAAATCTGCCACATAAAGATCAAGCTGTCCAAGAGAAATCACACAGTCCGGTAGTTAGGGACTGACTGATATGAAAGTGTTGTGATATAGATACCGATATAGATACTGACTTTGATTAAAAAAATCTCCCCCACCCAACTGTGAACGGTCATCTAGAAATATGGCAGCACTTGGGGTCAGAGCTTAGCAGCATGGTGGGTTTCGCAAATAAGCTCTTATTTTTTCATATTCATCGAGTTCTCTTCATAGAAAGGTTTTCTTACATCTATATATTCCCTGCTGACTACTGTGTAATAAGACTTGTCACATTCCAGTGCCTTCAAAAATCCTCTTCTGTCTACTGCTTTGTTAGAGCAGACTCCTTGTGAAGTAAGTTGCTGTTCTAGCAAAAGACCCTCCCTGAAAGCAACACTGTATATTAAGGATGCAATGATATAAAGTATGTTACTGAATCATTTGGTACGTCCCCTGTGGTTCAATTTGCGCACACAATTCATGATATTACAATATTCCTGTAATTTTCCTATAAAAACTTGCTTTTTCCACCGCAGACTACATGCTCATTGTACATTCAGGTCCACAGAACTTCTCTGGAGCCTAACAGAGCTCTGTATGCAAATATGAGCAAAAGAGAAGAGGGAACTAAAAACAAATAATCCAATATGACAGTGGCGAGTGCTAGCAAGACAGGGAGAAGTTAAGGCCACTGCATATCAGACGCACCGCAATGTGTCCTGCAGCATTCAAAAATTCAAATCTTTTTTTTCAATGAAGGTCTGCACACTAGCACCAGCAGTCAAAGGCAACAGTGCTCATGTCTCCAGCAGTCAGTTTTTTGGTAAACAGCTAATATTAAGTTAACTCAGCTAATGTTTCTATCCTAGCCTTTTTCAGCTTCAAAACAGTGAGTTTGTGAAAAGATTTAAGTTAAATGGCCAAGCAAGATAAGTGGCCTGAAAGCTAGTAGAGAGTATTAATGAACTTGAACCTGTCTATTATCAGCTCTCTTTGCCGCCATTCTTTACCAGCTCTCTGCTACGTGATACTGCGCTACATAACATGGTGCATCAGACGTGCAGTGGTCTTCACAATGTCCCCTCCCACACTCATTTCAGTAGCAAAGTAATTCTCAAACTCTATGAAACATCACAGAGAGAAGGATAAAGCTAACTGACACAGACACATTATCTAGCTTCCTTTAATTATTTAAAATAGAGAAGGTAAAGCACCTATAGGTTTTCAAAGCTCATAAGCACTTTTAAATTAGTTTTTAGTTTTAAAATTTTTTTCATATAGTATAGCCATGCTGCCTTTTTCAGACTCGAAAGTTTTTGTCTATAGGCAAAAAAAGACAATTGTTTAAAGGGTGATGTTTTTATTGTTTTTCCTTAAAGACAAATATACAGCAAATATACAGTACTGTGCGAAAGTTTTAGGCATCTAATCAAATTTTTAAACAATAAACATAAAAACAATAAAAAGTAACAAGAATTTCTTGGGTCCACATTTTTCCTTGATGCCTTCACAGCCACCACAGAGACGTGTTAATGTCATCAATTACATCATGAGCACAATTTAATGAAGCATTGATTGGTCAAACCAGGAGTTGCTTTTTAACTACCTATACTGTATACTATACTGGACTTCCTCGAGGAGAGGTTTGGAAATGGTTAAACAAAGAAACTATATATATATATATATATATATATATATATATATATATATATATAAACCATTTATTCATTAATATTCTATACATTTTGTAAAGTACAAAGCCAAAAGACGTGCAAATCTGAAGTGGATTTGAGCACATGGATTTGAGTATATTAAATAAAATGAAAGGACATGCCCAAAAGCTGTATACCTATTTAGTCCTGCTACCCTTTTGCTCAATATAATGCTACCATAATGTCTTACTAACCTAAACTTGTTGTAGCAGAATATTAGACTGTATACATAGTTCTCTCTACTGAATGTGCCTCATCCTGGAGTCAAAGTTGAACAGGGACAGACACTGAAGCAGAATTTCTCTCCTCCCACCAGCCTTTCTTGCACACCCTCCCCCACTCCATTCTTTTTTCCCTCCTCCTTTGAGTCTCTTCATTCTATTTCTGCGTCTGTTATTTCCCCCCAAAAGTGACTCAGCTGGAGCTGGATGGGTTTGTGTTGAAGGTGAGAAATAAGATGTGATTATGAAAGAGAATAAGGGGGAAGTGAGAAACTGTGAGTGAGAAAGATAGACAGCAAAGGCCATTCTGGCAATCAGCTGTCAGCACTAAGTAACAGACATAAGTACGCGTGCACACATTCTGTTTACATGAAAGCCCTTCAGCGACAATGGAGAACCAGCTGCACACACAATCTGAGACTAATTACAGAGCTGTGTGTGTCTGTGTCTGTCTCTATGTCTATGGGTGAAGCACAAGAGGGATATATTTCAGCAGCCACTCTGTTAAAGGGACCTCAAGATATTAGGTAGCAAATTCAAAATTTGAGTGAGTGAGTGTGTGTGTGTGTGTGTGTGTGTGGTTCAGTCACCTGTATCTCTGACACAGTGTAATCTCTTTTTGCTGGAAAATTGTGACATCCTCCAGATGGAACAATGTTGGTTGCCAAGCAACAGATCACAGAACCTCACCCTTCCCCTCTCCTTTTGCTCCCTCTCTGTCTTTCCCCCACTCTTTCTTACATTCCACCTGTTGCGCTCTCTCTCTCTCTCTCTCTCTCTCTCTCTCTCTCTCTCTCTCTCTCTCTATCTATCTATCTATCTATCTATCTATCTATCTATCTATCTAAAATATTGTTCTGGAAATGCCAAAAGGAGAAGCACTAAGGCCCTGGGGGGGCTAAAGCTGTGAAATCACAAAGACATGTATGTAAGCCTGTTATAATCATAGCGAACAAATCATTGTCATATGCAGAACTGCAAGTAACAATTGTAACTGTCTCTTTTTTTGTTCAATGATTTAACATACAAGCCAGTGGCCAAACTGACTGACATTTTGCATCCTACTTCATAGCTCCAAAATGAAGTTGAATGAAGACTAAAATGAAGCACTAGCTCAGTTACTCACCACTGTTCTCTAATGGTGTTAAAAATCTTTAACAAACAAATGATTGCAGATGCCCTCAAAAGGCGTAATAACACAAAATATGAAGTTAGAAATCTTTGCTGTTTTTGTAAAACTCGACATTCAGTAAACATGTTTTCTGTTTTCTTTTATCTGCATGTATTTGCCTCAACCAACTGATGTAAAAGGACCCAAACTACAATGCTTGTTGTGATATAAACAAATGAATGTAAAAGCTAACAACTCTGGAAAATAACTGTGATCAGCTCAAATAATAGTGATCAGGTGATTATGTAATTATCTTGCCAGGTCTACATGAAAGCAAACACACACACACACACACACACACACACACACACACACACACACACACACACACACACACACCAGTGTACACAATTTTACATGTTAAATAAATGAGGGAACTGGGCTGATGAATAGTGTATATTAGGGCTGCACGAGAAATCACATTTTTATCATTACAGTTATGAAATTGGATTGGTAGGAAGACTGCGTCAGAACAAAGTGCTTCCCTGCACTGGGTTTGAACCATGCTTGCTCCCATGTAGAGCACGTAATGTTCAGCTAAACAATCACAAAACGAAACGCACACAAAAAAGCTACTGTCTTGTGAACATAATTCAAACTTTTTCAAAATTTTGCAGTTTTGTTTAAAAGAGATGTTAGTTGGAATTGTATTTGTTGCACATCTAGTCAGATGAGAGCTATGTGGGGGGGTTAGTGAAAAAAATGGTGAGTAAAAAGTACATTACAGTACATACAGTACAGATTTTTCTTTTGAAACGTAGTGAGTGACAAACACTCGAGTACAGATATCTAAAAAAAAAGCATGACATTGTAGTAAATGTATTCAGATAGTAGGTCCTTCACAGCCTAGCAGCTGTAAATATGCCCAGGACATGTCTGAAAAACAGTTTCAGCACATTTTAAAATCTGAAAACTTTTACTTAGAATTTGGTGGAAAGAATTCCCCATGCTGAAGACAAAAGAGATGTGTAAGAATGTGTGGAAGACCACATTGCCAAACTAAAAAAGGTCATTTCCCAAAAAAGAACTGTTCAACAAAACATGTTGTTGCCACTGAAGCTAGTATCAGCACTGCTAATGGCAAGCGAGTCTGAAGCCAACATGTGTCTGTCATAGAGTTTTGATGTTTTAAGTTGAGTACTTGTCATGTTTCAGTGTGCTAAACATTTGTCTTAGTGGTTTGGTTTATTTGACAGCAGTTTGAAGGCGTATGTCAAACTAAACAGACAATTCAAGGTCCTCTTTGTTAAGGGCAATATATGCTGTCAGTGCAGAGTTAAGGCTGAAGAACTGATGTGAGATACTTTTGGAAGATGATGATGAGTGTGTGTGTGAGTGATGGAAGGTGGCTACTCCTTACAGGCTATTCCTCACAAAAACTGGAGATCAAGAGCCAAACTGTACAACAAATACACTAATGAGTTCTAAATGTGCACATTCTTTTGTTCTATGTCTCTCTTATAAACAGTCATATTTGGCTTTCCATTCAGATGATCACAATCAACTACATAAATATTCTATTAATTATCTTAACAAAAAGGAGTAATCAGAGTTTTTTTTTAAAGAACAGTCAAATAGAATAACGAGTAATATTTCATAGATTTCAAAATATATTACTAAAGTTATTTTAAAGGCTTCTTAGTTTGTCTTTTACCATTAAAACATACAAATATAAACATTACGAGCCAGTTTTTTTAGACCCAGATCAAGCATAAGCAAAGACTGATTAAAATTTTATCGGCTCATGAAAATGCACTAATACTTACATGTGATACCACATGATATCACATGACGTAAGCCAAGTGTACACTACCACACTAATGAACAAGCTGGAAGTGAATAAGGGTCTGCTTGAACAGAGATGTGAGGGACCATATTATCCTACCGCATATTTTTCAGCGTGCAGTGTGGCTAGTCATGCAGCTGTAGCACAGTTTCTCAGCGTGTTTACTTGGTACTCTGGATGCAGCGTGTCATTTTGAAAGAAATTGGTAATGACAGTTACCAGTTAATGACAGTAATGTAGCCTCATCTTCAGAGTCTGACCAAATCGGCCAAATGTGTAATAATAGGTCAAATGTGATCTTAATAGTATCCATTTTCTGTTTGAGTGTAAAGTAAGAAGTAAAAACGTTCAAATGGCTTGAGCGACTGCTGTCAAAGTCGTGATAGTGTTTGTGAAAAACGTGATATGGCGAAATAATAGCATGGTTAGAACTGTTGTATAAAGCTAGCTAATGCACATCATTTAGCTTTTAATCATTTAACTGTTAAGATACACTGCACTCATTTATAGTAACAATTACTTAACTCTAAGTGGGTAATCCGCTACGCTATCGGACTCTGTATCAGCACGTACTAAAAAATATGTAATCATACTCGGTCTGGGGAAAAAAAATGGTATTGATTCATCCCTGTTTTTAATGGTGAAATACCATTAGCATTGCAAAACCAGGCTTTATCCATGTCCACAAACTTGCCCAAGGTTGTTGATGAGGCTGTTTCTTATGCCGTTTTTCCACTGTGCAGTATGGTACCAAAAAAAAAAAAAAAACGGCCCAGAACTATCAATACTTTGCTTGATACCCTGGCACAGTACCCTTACTGCCATTTCCCATCAAATAACAGAACCGTGAAACTGGGAGATCACTTTCAGCTAATAGGGTCACATGACTTCTTTTGCAAATCTAGCATTAACAGCAAATACACATTTTTTTTGAATGGTAGTCATCTGATGGGACTGACACAGTGAGACAATTCTGCTATGATTCTATGATGCTTTGATGACTGCAGTTCTATAGTGACTTCTATGAAGACTCCTTAATAGCTCCACCCACACATTCCCCCTTGGCACATTTGGTACCCCAGACTCAGCATAGGTAGTGCACCAGTGGAAACAACAACAAATGCTTGATCAAGGATTTGTAACCATACCATACTGTGCACAGCCATTATTGTGAGAGAGATCATTAGGAGAATTTAAAATGTTTAATAATCTTGTGTCTGCTAATTGCTGCAGATTTGCTGAGAGAGATTTTTTCCAATTTTATAATCTTGACAAGTGTCCTAACTTTCAAAAGAAGGGAGAGTTAACTAAAGTGGGCAATAGAGAGGTAATGGAGAGCTTTCAATAAAAAAGTCATTTGCTATGAGGCAAACAAAAAAAATTTGTTCTGTTTTTAAAGTGTTTCTGAAAGGCAAAAGAAAATTACCACATTTACATTCACTTTCGAAGTACACTCAGAAAACACAAAAGAGAGAACAGAAAAAGAAAGAAAGAAAGAGGGGATAAATCAATGCTATTGCAGCAGCGGATATATAATTGATCTCATCAGAGTGCTTCCGAATGCATTATCACGCCTCACACACATTGGAGAGAGGGAAAGAAGGAGGAGAAAGAGGCGAGAGTCGGGGTGGGGGGAGGTGGTGCAGAGGGAGACAGATGGAGAATAAAAAGCATCTTTCAACAAGTCCCAACAAAAGACAAAAGGAAACATTTACATAGTTTGAACTGGTGTCTGCTGCACTCTGATAAATGAAGTATGCTGCGGACGTTTTGCAAGTCCAGCCGGATTTCAACATCAGTCCCATACACTAAATCCATGTGGACGTTCCAGAAAATATTCTGCTTTAATACTTTTTTTTGATTCTTGAGTCACAGTTAAGTAATAAATAGCACTGCAACTAGTCTTTTTTATTTCCGATTATAAAAAACTTTACAGTGTAAAATATTGAAATACTACAGGGTACAGAAAACCATAATTAATAAACAGTTATTTTTATAGAAGCATAAAATGCTGTTCCAGGAGAATGTGAGCATATGTGGCTGTATTTCTATGTAAGGAAGTTTTTTAAGCTTTTAACCAGAAAATACGCTACACTCCATGTTGGACTTTATGCCTTGTGCAGCCTGAATAGGTTTACTATGGCTCAGACAGCTCGCTAGTTTTCAAGCTTTCTTTACTTCTCAGAAATAAATGCAGCTGAGTGCATGCTAACTAGCATGGTAACAGTTGCAGTTGGAAACCTATTTTTACTGATGATCACATGGGATTTTCATGCAAACAGTTTACACTGAATGGTGCAATAAAGAAAAAACATTAAGTGAATGGCAATTCTACAGGTGGAAATGCCTTTTTGTTGAGAGAGGTCAACAGAGAATGGCCAGACTGGTTCAAGCTTGATAGAAAGGCTAGCATAAGTCAGATACCCACTCTGAACTGTGGTGAGCAGAAAAGCATCTCAGAATGCACAACATGTCAAAGCTTGAGGCAGATGGGCTACAATAGCAGAAAAACAATTCGGGTTCCACTTCCATGAGCCAAGAAGAGAAAGGTGAGGCTGCAGTGGACACAGGTTCACCAAAACTGAACAGTTGAAGACTGGAAAAGCATAGCCTGGTCTGATGAATGAAGCCTCATTATTAGTATAATTAATTAATAAATTCTTGTTGGGTGTATATATTGTGATTTATGGTACATCATAGAGCATAACCGATAAATCGGCGTGTTGATGTCATTAGCTGATATGAGCTAGTTGTGGATAAATAAGCCTGGCAACATTCACGTCACCCATGCTGCTTTCGCAGCAGTAATGTGAAAGCTGGTACTGTCAGGCAAAAATCATAATCACCCTATGTTTAATGTCACAGCAGTTGAGTGGTGTAGACGTAGGTGCTGACAAACCTGATTACTGATTTATGAACCAAACAACAGTAATATCATTTCTCCCTAGCTCAACATTTCTAAGAATCCTCTGGTAGCATCGCTGACAGCAGCTTACAATGCTGTTCATTGCTAAATTAGGTTGCCCGCAAAGTTTATTTTAACTTATTCTGCCTAAATGACAAAGCTGAAATCAACCTTCTATTCGCCAGCTTCTTGTTTGAATTTTCTTATTCCACCTTAAATGGTGCAGCAGTTAAAGCAGTAGCTTCAGGCACCAGAATGTAACTGCTGTACCATTTAAGGTGGAATGGAAAAATCTGAACAAGAAGCTGGCGAATAGGAAGGCAACTTCAGCCTAGTGCCTAAATGAAGCAAAGGTAAACATATCTGTGACTCGCATGTCTGAAGTTACAGTCGGTGCAATTTATTAAACCAGATGGGACACATAAATAAATGTGAGCTGAACAAGTATCTTACAAAGTTATCTAGCTTATCTTTCAGACATGTAGAGTGTGTGTTGGAATGGCATCATTTGGTTTGGCTTTGTTGTTTGCTTGTGTTCAGATGCTCCCACATGTAATCCAGTGAATCATTAAATTCTTCAAATGATACACAGATAAACAGATGTTTACTTGTATTCGTAATACTACAATGTGAAATCCCAAATTTGCAAGTTTATTTTTAAACTGCATTATATCCTTATCTTGGTAAGAACTCTTAAATAGCTACATACAAAAATGCTAAGGTAATTGTTTTGATGTATTTCTGAAGAAGAAAAAAATAATATTGGCTGATATATCATACATCTGATTTTTATATACACATCAGATTTTCCATATCTGTCTCAAAAACCTTATATCAGTCAGGCACTACAATATTTTTATAGTTTTTTTTATAATATAGAAAGATACATCAACATTTTTTTTGCCATGTTAATTGAAATTTCTGCTTGCTCTAACCAGTGCACTAACCAGTCACTGCAACAATAAGGCTGCACACTCCTTATACACACACACACACACACACACACACACACACACAGCATTGACAAATATCAAAAGGACGCAAAGGACGCATTAAATGCCCTTTTCTGAGCAGCATAGCATTGTATAAAAGGTCAAAAGGGTAGAGGTTATAAGCTGAGACTAGACATATGATCTTTTCTTTGCGTCATTATCAAATGAGAAAGGTTCCCTTCCATTCACTCTCCATCGCTTCATGTCCCTCCCTCAATTTCTCTCATAAACACACACACATATGTCCAGGACACATTATGGCAAAATCAATAACATTTTACCTACAGACCGAATGAGAGGATAGCATACAAGAGCGAGACACAGGTCTCTTTTAGTGTAACCTTGTTTACTAAGACAGATAGTCCCACACACACTGATGTACCCTGCATTGCCCAACACCTTTGATTTCATTCTAGAATGCATGCATTCACCACATACACTAAGCACAACAACTGTGTGTTCTCAGTTTGTTCATATGTATAGAAATATTGCACCTTATTTTTGTAAAATACAGAGCTGGGAATACTTGCTGATGTATTGGCAAATACTGATAAATTGCTATTTGTTTATTATTTTTGTTTTCCATTTTGTATGCATGATTGATAAGGTCCCTGCGATGGACTGGCGACCTGTCCAGGGTGTATCCTGCCTTCCGCCCGATGACTGCTGGGATAAGCTCCAGCACCCCCCCGCGACCATGACGGAGAAGAGGCTTAGAAAATGGATGGATGGATGGATGATTCATAAGGTATAATCACTTATTATAGATTATAAGTTATGTTTAGAAAGCAGTTCCCAGTGTACTGAGCAAACTCTATCATGTCATTTTGGGCAAAAAGACATTACGCTCTGAATGTTTTCTGTTTAAACTGCTGTACTGCCAGTTGCAATTTTTGTGAGGTCTTTTCACATTAAGTCGATTTTTACAGATTAAACGCACTGAAATCTATCAAATCTTTTTTTTTTTTTAATCCTGAGAATGCAGGAAGAATGTGACAAAAATTAGGAAATGCATTAATTGAGTAGTAATGGTGACAAAGTTATCATTTTTCTTTTAGCCAGTGCAATTCAAAAGCGCAGTACACCGGTAATAGCCGATTCTGTTAAGAAAACTCAATAACAGCACAACAAGGTGTGTGAGTGTGGAGTTCAAGGCATTGCCTCATCTGAGCTCCAATGACTAAAATGCTACAAAAGCTCTGATGTGAAAGATGGCATTAGTGCTAATGATGGGCTTGATGTTTTTTTTTTTCTTGCAAAACCCAGACTGAGTGTGAAAATGCGTCATGGCTTTGTCGCCCTCTCTGGCACTAATGAAAAAAGGAAACTGTTTGGAAAATGGAAACAGTCCTAGATATACAGAATATGTAAACCCCTACAAAATACCCATGATTTTAAATAATGTAAAAATACTTGTTTTCACTCGTTTCTTGATACTCTGGAGAATATCCCAGTCCTTTTAAAGTGCAAAGCAAAGATACAGCTCAGGGCCTCTTTAAGTTGTTATTGTTATTTGAAAAGCAAACTAGGAATCCTTTAGAACATTTATTTTACCAGCATTTACACACAAAATGCATTTAAATGAATGTGTCCATCAGGCTATGTAAGGGACAGCAGTGTGCAAAAAAAAATCCAGTTAACTACTGATTGACCAGAATTTTAAGTAAGTTTTTTAATGTAATCCCATCATCATAATGGCGCTATCGTAACATTGTCATCTTTGTTCAATGCAACTTTAACTACTTGGCAGTGACAGTGGTAGCCATCAGTTTGGATTAGCCTGTTAAAAGATAGCAACAATCCCCCTGTTT
Organism: Pygocentrus nattereri; assembly: GCF_015220715.1. Classification (NCBI taxonomy): domain Eukaryota; kingdom Metazoa; phylum Chordata; class Actinopteri; order Characiformes; family Serrasalmidae; genus Pygocentrus; species Pygocentrus nattereri. The sequence continues at coordinate 22,258,468 of NC_051233.1, forward strand.
GGTGGGAGTGATGGACGAGTTTCTGTCTTCATCTGCCTCTTTTAAGGCAAGTAAATATTCAATGAAGCTGAATTCCTGAGAAGAAATAATTCACCCATGATATAAATGAGTATTTCTGCTTCTCTGCCATCTCTCACACTTAGTCCAATACACAGGTATGCACATTGCAGACAGCTAAGCAATGTAGCAGTCAAACAGCTAAGTCATATAAACAGATCAAAGTGGCTAGTATGCTGCACTAAGCTGCCTGATCATGCATCTTGTTGAAAATGCTGTTGAACCCAAACCACTACAGAGGCATGTGAATTGTACAATGAAAGCATAAGTAACACTTTAAAAGTTAAAATGTTTAATTAACAAAAAAGCTTTACTAAAAATCTTCACTAAGAGTTTCATTTAGTGTAAGACTAGGTTAAACTGGTGTAGGAAAGCTATAAGAAACTTTACAGCCCACCCACTACACCATCCTATCTTGTGTCCCAACGTACGGTATACTGGGTTAGAGTGTTAAGAAAAAAAAGGCACACCCACGTTATTGGCCCTAATATGCTTGAGTCATGCCAGAGGCATGGCATGATATAATGGAATGCGTCTTGCCAAATTGGTTATTTTTATACCAGAATGGACCCGCTGCCAACTCTGCCTCTGCTTAGCATATGTGTGTGGGGTTTCCACAGAACATTAGAATACTGAGATCTTTCATTTCTGAATATACTGAATAATAATAAAGGCAGTGAGAAAACATATTCAGTGATGCCTTCATACGATCAAGTAGTTGCATTATGATGCACTCACATCCCTCATCTGCCTCATATATACCTGACATAAATGCAGCACTTTTTCAGAAGACTTGATGCTTAACAAAATACAGTATATATCATGAAATGTTTGGTATAAACCAAAGAAAAATTGTATTTAATGGACAAGATACACAAAAATCAGAGTATGCATGTGACTGAATTACAATCACAAAACTAGAATTTGAGCCCAGTCGATATATCAGCTAATATTTAACACCTGCTGATTTTATCAGTATCAGCAAAACATCACCAACAAATGTGGCATCAACAGGATTCCTGACAAAGTCTTAGATGGTTCTGCTACTGGGGAACTGGGAACTCATTAAGTCACTATGTGTTTAATAGGATCACAGCAATACAGGCTGAACTGGTAAAACACCATCGCAGTTACATCACATTACAAAAAAAGGAAAATGTATCCAAATGTATCTACATGTATCTTTTAACAGCAGTCTATAAAGCACCCATAAAAACTAATATGACAAAGAACAAAAATGAAAAATAAAAGCACATGAACATTAGCCAAAACCACAAGTAATTTGGGTAGCTCCGCCCCAATTCTACACCATAACCCAACCCAACTGTTTCTTTGGGTTTAAGAAGTAACAACTAAGAACAGGCAATCAGTTATCAAAATTTCCAGCTCCTTAAAATTGGTACTGAGTTTAAGAATTGTTCTTAAACTTAGGAGCTGCTTAAAATTTACCAGCCAATGCCAATAAATATTTGGCTGATAAATATGCAAAAACATCTACCTGTACAAGATGTAAATATTTTAAATATTCAGTGCAGCTGAAATACTGTATGAAAACAGAATAATCCCCCTGCATCACTTCATATATATATATATATATATATATATATATATATATATATATATATATATATATATATATATATATATATACATTTTTTTCTGCCTCATGCATCTCATTAGATGCTTACACACTCCAGTGCACAGGTGTGTGTACTTGAGAACTTGAAATGACATGCAAAATTTTGGTCACTACATAACATATGAGAGCTACAGCATATCACTAATATTATGCGTACCAGGTACACAGCAAGAACTAAACTCCTGCTTTCACTAATAGACATTCTTAACAAATAGTGTCAATAGAATCAACACCCTGTTAACTGACCGAGTCAACAGAATATCACAGAGCCTGACTTTTACTAAGACGCAGCAAGCACACAAGCAGTCTTGGACACAAACTGTTTTAGTTTGTTTCCTGTTTAATTAATTCGAGATGCTATTACGAAAAAACAGATGCAACAGACGACACATCTCTGTTCCATCCAAATAACCATGACAACAGTAATGATGTCATACTGATGACAAACAGGAATGGATCTGATTGGTAGGAGGAGGGTTGAGGGTGGTCTAACAGGCCGAAATACTTCTGGAGGGCCGTTTTGGTGGGATTGCAGCTACCCGAGGCCGAACGTGTGGGGGCGAATGCCTCAGACAATCTTAAGGCTCGAGCTGTGTCGGGAGGGAAAAGCCCTGCAGTAAATAGTTAATGAGAGGTCGTTTTTCATCTCTGCCTGAAAGCAAAACAGACACAGAGAGAAGCTGGAGAAAAGGAAGGGGCAGTAGAGAGAGATATAGGATGAGATGAATTAAGGTGTGGAAGCAAAGAGGGAGAAAACACAGTTGGATACAAAAAATGAATTGCAAAACGATAATGTGAGGAAAAGCTGGAGCGAGACTAATGAACTAAATGTTTACTGCCATTGAATCTGGGCTGAGATGCTAATCTGTGTAAAAAATGCTTATCTCACATTTCAGTGGGTCAGTACTTTCTTAGTGTTAAACTAAACATACAATTACGATACATAGAGCTCAAGTGAGTATTACACAAAGAGATTTCTCTCTCTCCAGTCAGTTTACTACGGTGGTCAGCCTTTCTAAGAATAAGATCACCTTTTGAAGTCTAAATGAATCAGATGTGTCGCTGTGAATGCCAGAACTATGCTACTTAAAATAACAAACCTATGCATGTCCTTATAGTCTAATTACGTAAAATGTAACTGTTCGTTTACTTCATTAAACTGTAATGTATTCATTTGTTAACAATTCATGTGTAAGTGCTGACAATGATTGCACTCAATGCATAGACATTTGGGGTATAGTTTGAGACAGCCATTAAAATGCAGTCATTCAAACAAGCATCTCTTAGCAAGTGTGATACTCAGGATTAATCATTTTCAACTGTGAAAATACTCTCTTAAATATATTCTGATCCAATAAAGCCATTCACTTTCAGAGTGCATGATGAAAGAAGTATATAACTCGCACTATTCACAAGTCGTTGTCTCTTGGCCTGGCTTTTATCTCAAGGTCATTTTGCAAGTCAGTTATTTCCATGGTGGCTCCACTTGACAATAGAAAGACCTGTAGTAATTTTGCTGACAGATCCTGAGTGACAAGAAAAGGATTTAAAATGGACAATGTCTCCTTGTTTAGCTCCTCAAATTGCCTCCTGAACTCTTCTGCCAGTCTGTCTAGGTGGATGCACAAGTGTTTAGGACGGAAAAAGCCTTGCTTGAAATGTTATTCAGCATTTTGTTACATTTTGTTAAGAGGTTAATAGCAGCAAGATAACTGCTGCTGAAAAAAAACAAGAGTTTGGGAAATACTACTTTAAAATTCAGATGACAAGACAAATTTGGTGGCTCAAAGACGACGCAAGACAATGCGCACACCTGGTAGCTAGTAGACATGTTGACTTGTGTTTAGTGATTCTCTCCGATCAATCAGAAGTATGTAGCATTTTTTGTCACCTTTTGGTATCGGCTCAGTTAGCTTGGAACCTTGATGGAGATGCTACGATAAATTGTACCTAGTACCAGGTACCACATTTGCATAGCACATATTGCATTTTGCATAAACCAAAAAAAGCGAGTAGAGCCGGTACCATGCAGTGGAAAAGCAGCTAACGTAATTTCACTTTGAAGGCAGACCCAGTACTAATCATGTATGTCACGTTTCTGTCCGTTCCCTGTAATTCTCAATTTAGCTCATCTAGTCTGGAAGTTAGGCCTGTCAGATGCTTTATCATTCATCCTGTAGTCTTCATACCTTGGCTTCAAAAGTCTTGTAATGTCTGGCAACAAATCAATGAAATGCTGGAGCACCTTCCCATGACTTGAACAATGTGACATGCAGAATCATCAAGTAATGACTCATTTAAAAAGTGATGCTGAATAGATTAACAATTGTGTACAAATGTGACCACAACAGTCATCACACGTGAGAAATCCACTACTTTGTTGGGAAGCACTTGCTGATGAATGACAGTGGTAACTGACAAAAGCAAGGAAAGTGACTCCACTACTCTTGCTAGAGTTGCAGCTCCAAGTCACATTTTACTTATTGCTGCTCATATTTCATTTATGTTTTTAAAGTCTCTGAAAAAGGAGCTGGCAGAGACGGTCATCACCTCTTTTGAACTCCCCATCCGTATTTCCCTTTTGTGGGGCTTTCAGCAAAGCTTTCATCTCTTTTGGGCAAAGCTGCACTCTGACACATCAGGCAAATGGTTTAGTTCTTAACCGCAGAGAATAAAAACTAATTCTGTAAGTTGTCTGTCTATGCCTTTTTCGTCAACGTCCCTCTCAGACACTGTTTTTTTTCTCAAGTAGTAGTTTGGACACATGTAAATTACCATTTTTGAGCTCTGCACTTGGCTAGTTAAACACTGATGCAGAGGGGAGCAGCTTTAGTAAATGGATAACATGGCAGGCTAATTTGTTGACTTGTATGGCCTGAAGATCAATATGTCAATGAAGAGGCACTGATAAACAAGTAAATAAGTAATTCAGTCTGAACACAAATACTCTGGCTGTTGGCAATCATCACAACTGGAGGTGGTTTTGATATACTGAGGCATGTCAGGACATTGAGTTCAGAACATATTTCAGTACTTTTATTTTAATGTATGAGGCTAATATATTCCTGTCTTTCCAGTCCAGTAGTACTCATTTATCTTCAACTATGCAAATTATATTTGTATTTCCTGCAGTTTGTCAGTCAGTATCTCAATCATAGCATCAGAAGAGATTTCAGAAAGGATCATCTCTAAGGCTACGTTTACACAGCAGGTAAAAGTGGCCCAAATCCGATCTTTTTCTTTATATGTGACACAGATGTGTCATTTGTGTGGCAGTGTGAACAACAAAAACTGCATTGAATCTGACATTTTCAATTCTGATTTGAGACGCTTTCATATGTCGTACTGAAATCCGATCTGTAACCGATCTGCAGTAATGCGACTCGGTCTGAACAGCCAGATCGGAATTCATGCAACTTTTACGTCAGTTCAACTAGATGTTCGTCATAATCTTGTGCTGCTGAGACTCACAAACATTTAGGCTGATGTTTCTGTAACAAAGAATAGAAGAAACTCATAGCAGTTGCTCCGTGTTTGAAGAGGTTTCGAAAAAAAAGGCAGAGCGCAGCCAAAGGAGCCCGAGGACAATCCGAGGACACGGAACAAAGAAGTGGCTGAGTAACGCGCCCTTTTTATGGGGAACTTGGAACACATTGTGGGTGATGAGTCCAGCTGTCAACAACTGGAACTTCATAATCACTCCTGTGATGCTGGAGAAGATGAAACAGGAGAGACTGGTGTTCGCTAGTCTTCATGATTGTTTACCTCTGGACAAGCCACGTGAAGTATTGTTTTTTTTGTGCATGCGGGTCGGTTTGGGAGCGTGATCTGTTCAGACTGATGTCGCATACAGATCACATTTAAAAGACAATATGAACAGCCAAACAAAAAAATCGGATTTGATGAGAAAATCAGATTTAGGCCGCTTTTACCCACTGTGTAAACATAGCTTAGAAGACACTGAACACCTCAGCTATCTGCTTTACTAGGATAATTCAACCGAAGAACTCTAACATGCTGACATGTTAAACTTAGGTTTCAAGTTAGCATGATGCTAATATGTATCACCAATGACAATAGGTTCCATTTACCATTAGCCACCTTGCCATTCTTTCACTGAACTTTCTCTTTTAACATAAGAAAAGCTGTTCACCCAAAACTTGAGTCCTTTAAGGGCAAGGTTTACATTTACACACTATTTTTATTTCATCCTCCATCATTCTTTCCACCTCATGCTTGTTCTTTTCTCACACACACACACACACACAGACACACACACACACACAGACACACACACCAGTCTGCTGTTTTATCTTCCTACTAATGCAATACTGCAGTTCTCCATTTAATTCAGCTGATGTATATCCTGATTTCTGCAAATGTAATTTTTCCACTCTGAAAGGTGATTTTCCTAGGTAAGAATATTAACTGCTCTTGATTCTTTTCTTAATAACCAAACTAAAATGCCTGACTTCATGGACCAAAATATGTTTTCAGCTTTTTGCAGACCAAAGTAATAAATCCTAGCAATGCAGCACTTGTCAATTTGGTATCAACAGCCATCGATAAGGCAGCACATAAAATAAGTTTATAATTTTATGCTGTTTCCATAGCTAATATTTCTATCATCCCCATTCACCTTACAGAGGAAATTACAATGTTGTCTAACCTTCAGCTCAGGCTAGTAGCTATCCAACAGGCTATAGGTGGATACCTTGCTCTTTCATGCAACGCAAACATAGCCAGCCTCCCTTGATTAAACTGTTCTTGTGTCAGTTATAGTGGTTTTAAAGTGGATAAAGCTTTAGCTCAAGATGACACAAAGGCAGGGGCGGTTGATATGGAAAAAACAGTATATCATAATACTTAAAGACGTTTTCATGATACACAATACGCATCACAATATTTTGACACACAGTCAGAATGTGCTGCTATCAAAAACTATGAATAGAATTATTATTCAACATTTCACGTACTGTGCTACACTAAGTACAATTAAACATGGCTAACTATGTTCTCTTTTTAATGAAACATGCAGTTGGACAGTTCTTTAAGTACTGACAATATGCACAATATGCTCAGAACTGCATATTGTGTATTACAGTAACAAAAATAAAATATTGTTATACTGCCCAACACTACATCTAGGGCTTCTTCCTTTTCTCTATGTTTTCATGGCTCTATTTGTGACCTGTTGCCTTTTCTCAATGTTCCCTCAGTGAGTTTGGTAAGATCACTGCACTTTTTCTGGCTGATACACATTTGTTGACTGATTTTATAAACACCTCTAATTCTTGACTCTTTGTAATCGCTGTTACTTCCACTGGCAGATTTTTGCTGACCGTGTGCTTTGTCCTGTCATTGAATTTAATGTTGCTGCTGCAGTGATGACAAAGCATTTTTCATTTCCCCTTTCAAGCATCGAATCCAATAGATCTCACACAGCAGGTTGACGTTCAGTTATCTGTTAGACGAACACACTGGGATATCCAAGCTCCTTGCCAAATTCCTTGCCGACTGATTTGTGCAGGGTTTTTCTTATTCTTGGTTCTGTTTACATTTGGACTATCTTAGGAAAGCTGGTGCTAGACCATCTGGCCTGAGTGGCTCTGGTGGTTTCATGGCTACACGCACTCATTTGTGGACATGCATTTTACTTAGGAGTAATGCAACAATATCAAGCACCAGGGACTGATGCACTGCACCACAGTAAATGCAGGCCTTGCTTATGCCTTGAAAATAGGAGGCAGTTCATGCTGGCTTATAACTGCGTCTGTTGCCATTTATTCTCCCCACTCTCCCCAGCACCACAAACACACACACACACACACACATATGTAGATGTACAATTATGGCTTTGCTGGCATGGCATCAGAACTGGTCACAGATCAAAATCAATTAGCATTACAGAGCCATGGAAATTATAACATACTGCTCACACACGGATGCACACACATACCAGCTAGCTGATTCCAACCAAAACAAGAGAGCAGTGTTAAGACACGCACATCCTCTAATTAATAAAATTAAGTAATGTGGTAATTAAAAGAGAGAGAGAGTGCGCACTTTGTCTTGCAAACAGAGGCTGACTGCAAGCCTCTATTTCTGTCATAATAACTGCATACACCTGTGTGTGTTTTTACAAAGAAGCCGTCAACAGACAAAAATATAATTAAAAAGAATCTGTTGAAAATAATGCCGGCCAGGATGAAGCTGTTATGCAGACAGGGCACGACTCCGCATCTGTCACTTTGACAGTCACGCATGAAATATTTTATAACGTATACAATTCGCTGAATAAACAGAACATCTAGTCTGGATTCTTGGATGGACTGCCTGTCATTTGCTAGTTTACAGGACAATAGCCCATAGTTGCGTACAGTCAAATTTGAGCAGAAAATCAGCACAGTTTTGTTATTAATGAAGTTCATCTTTGTCATAATTTTACAATCTCTCTCCCGTCTGTAAGAGTGTGAGTAAATTTCAGCGTAAATGTTTAACAACCTGAAAAAATGCTTAAATCGCAGTTAACTTACCAAAACCTTTCAGTATCATCTATAATACCAATAATAAAAATGCTCATTTGTAGAAATAAATGCTGCAACTATTCCATGTTCTATTTAAAGATGTATTAGCTACACTGTGCTTTCGTTTTATACCACTGACACATACACTATATTGCCAAAAGTATTTGCTCATCTGCCTTCACACACACATTTGAACCTGAGTGGCATCCATAGGGTTTAATATGATGCCCACCCTTTGCAGCTATAACAGCTTCAACTCTTCTGGGAAGGCTTTCCACAAGGGTTTCGGAGGGTTTTTATGGGAATTTTTGACCATTCTTCCAGAAGCACATTTCTGAGGTCAGACAATGATGTTGGACGAGAAGGCCTGGCTCGCAGTCTCCGCTCTAATTCATCCCAAAGGTGTTCTATCGGGTTGAGGTCAGGACTCTGTGCAGGCCAGTCAAGTTATTCTACATCAAGTTATTCTACACCAAACTTGCTCTTCCATGTATTTATGGACCTTGCTTTGTACAATGGTGCACAATCATGTTGGAACAGGAAGGGGCTGTCCCCAAACTGCTCCCACAAAGTTAGGAGCATGAAATTGTGGAAAATCTCTTGGTCTGCTGAAGCAAGGGGCCGAGACGAACTCTTGAAAAACAACCACACATCCTAAGCCCTCCTCCACCAAACTTTAAATTTGGCACAATGCAGTCAGACAATTACTGTTCTCCTGGCAACTGCCAGACCCAGACTCATCAATCAGATTGCCAGACGGAGAACAGTGATTCATCACTCCAGAGAACACGTCTCCACTGCTCTAGAGTCCAGTGGTGGTGCTTTACACCACTGCATTCGACGCTTTGTATTGTGTTTGGTGTTGTAAGTCATCCGTAGCTGCCATGGAAAACCATTCCATGAAGCTCTCTACGCTGTTCTTGAGCTAATCTGAAGGCCACATGACATTTGGAGGTCTGTAGCGATTAACTCTGCAGAAAGTTGGCGACCTCTGTGCACTATGCGCCTCAGCATCCGCTGACACAGCTCTGTCCTTTTATGTGGCCGACCACTTCGTGGCTGAGTTGCTGTCATTCCCCGTCGCTTCCACTTTGTTTTAATACCACTGACAGTTGACTGTGGAATATTTAGTAGTGAGGAAATTTCACGACTTGACTTGTTGCACACATGGCATCCTATCACAGTACCATGCTAGAATTCACTGAGCTCCTGAGAGCGATATTTCTTTCTCAAATGTTTGTAGAAGCAGTTTACATGCCTAGTTGCTTTATACACCTGTGGGCATGGTTGGGAAAACCTGAATTCAATGATTTGGATGGGTACTTTTGGCAATGTAGTGTAATGAACAATACACAGCTTGTGCAGAAACCATCTCATACACTGCAGTGGTACAGTGTTTAAATGTTATTTTACAACTCCAATTCCAATGGAGTTGGGACGTTGTGTAAAACATAAATAAAAACAGAATACGATGTGTTGCAAATCCTTTTCAACCTATATTCAATTGAATACACTACAAAAACAAGATATTTAATGTTCAAATGGATAAACTTTATTGTTTTTGGCAAATATTCACTCATTTTGAATTTGATCCCTGCAACACGTTCCAAAGAAATTGGGACAGGGGCAACAAAAGACTGGGAAAGTTGAGGAATGCTCAAAAACCACCTGTTTGGAACATTCCACAGATTAACAGGTTAACTGGAAACAGGTGAGTGTCATGATTGGGTATAAAGGGAGCATCCCTGAAAGGCTCAGTCATTCACAAGCATGGATGGGATGAGGTTCACCACTTTGTGAACAACTGCGTGAGCAAATAGTCCAACAGTTTAAGAACAATGTTTCTCAATGTGCAATTGCAAGGAATTTAGGGATTTCATCATCTACAGTCCATAATATCATCAAAAGATTCAGAGAATCTGGAGAAATCTCTGCAAGTAAGTGGCAAGGCAGAAAACCAATACTATAATGCCCGTGACCTTCGATCCCTCAGGCAGCACTGCATTAAAAACCGACATCATTCTGTAATGGATATTACCACATGGGCTCAGGAACACTTCAGAAAACCACTGTCAGTGAACACAGTTTGTTGCTCCATCTATAAGTGCAAGTTAAAACTCTGCCATGCAAAGCGAAAGCCACATATCAACAACACCCAGAAACGCCGCCGGCTTCTCTGGGTCCGAGCTCATCTTAGATGGACTGACGCAAAGTGGAAAAGTGTCCTGTGGTCTGACGAGTCCACATTTCAAATTGTTTTTGGAAATCATGGACGTCGTGTCCTCCGGGCCAAAGAGGAAAAGGTCTGTCCAGATTGTTATCACCATTAACGCTGAAAGGTACATACAGGATTTGGAGCAACATATGCTGCATCCAAGCAACGTCTTTTTCAGGGACGTCCCGGTTTATTTCAGCAAGACAATGCCAAGCCACATTCGGCACGTGTTACAACAGTGTGGCTTCGTAGTAAAAGAGTGCAGGTACTAGACTGGCCTGCCTGCAGTCCAGACCTGTCTCCCATTGAAAATGTGTGGCGCATTATGAAGCTTAAAATACGACAACAGAGACCCCGGACTTGAGCAATTGAAGTTGTACATCAAGCAAGAATGGGAAAGAATTCCTCCTACAAAGCTTCAACAATTAGTGTTCCCAGTTCCTAAACGCTTATTGAGTGTTGTTAAAAGGAAAGGTGATGTAACACAGTGGTAAACATGCCCCTGTCCCAACTTCTTTGGAACATGTTGCAGGCATCAAATTCAAAATGAGTGAATATTTGCAAAAAACAATAAAGTTGATCTGTTTGAACATTAAATATCTTGTCTTTGTAGTGTATTCAATTGAATATAGGTTGAAAAGGATTTGCAAATCATAGTATTCTGTTTTCATTTATGTTTTACACAACGTCCCAACTCCATTGGAATTAGGGTTGTAGTAAAATAATTACCTACACAGAGTAGTCTGTACATCATTAAAGGCAGCCAATGTCTTCTGAATGTGAAGATGCTAGTGTTATTTGTAGGGCTGCCAAAATAAAGTTTGACACTTGAATATTAATTAGATTCAAAGATAAAATGGACATTTGCATGTTTAAAGCCTCTGCTGTGGCTCTCTGTATGCGCTAGACCGATTAGTCAGTGACATCATGACTAGCATATATGACATACCTTTGCAGACCATAAATAAAGGAAACAGTGGTTTATTTTCACTTTTAATTAGAGTATTCATTTGTTTGAGACTAATGCTAATAACTGACAGCAACTATATCATTCTGAACGAGGCGATATGTTAATTAATAAACTGAAGGCATAAAAACATTCTGGTTTGAGATAACTAAATGATCTGCTAGAGGCAGCAGACTCTTTCTGCGATGTCAACACTCCAAATGTAGATGCTCTGTACCAAGCTAAAATCATGCCATATTTATAAGGTAGCCACTTACGCCAGTTATATGGTTTTCTGTCATTACAGTTGGTGTGATCATACTTTCTGACAATGGGATACACCTGGTATAGGGATTTTAAGGCTTCATTCTAGGAATTTATTGGAATCATTCTCATCTCGCTGAGTGAATTTCTGCAGTTATCCAACTATTCAAATGGTCATGTGAACACCACACTCCATTTAAGAAATCCGATAAAGAGAACTCAGTAATCAGATTTTTCAGTGGATGTATACTCTTACTCAAATTTCTTTCAGATTTCTCAGTCTGCACATGCGCGAGAACAGTCGGTGGATGTCGTGAGATAGCAGCAAAACACTTTTGGAGTGGCACTGAAACCAAACATGAAATGTTTCTCTTCATTTTCTACATGATGCATGTTCACTTTTTAAAGTAGTGCAATGTTTAAAAAAAGCCATGGCATGAAGTTTGAGTTTTGCGTTATGTTTACGTCATGTCTTCTTCCATGAGTCTATTGGCAGATTATCTGATTACTCAAGTGCATGTAAACATGCTGCTTGAATTACTGACAAAATCTGATTTTTTTAAGTTATCGTATTATTAAGTGCATGTAAATGGACTCACTGACTTTGAAAACTGATGTCTATTGCAGTTAAGCACGCTCACTGATCACTTTATTAGGAACACCTGTACACCTACTCTACACAATTATGTAATCAGCCAATCATGTAGCAACAAGGAAATGCTCAAATCAACTATCAGAGTGGGGAAATTATGTGATCTCAGTGATTTTGATAGACGATTGTTCATGCAGGTAGGCTGGTTTGAGTATTTCTATAACTGCTGGTCTTCTGGGATTTTCACAGGCTGTTTACTCTAAATGGGGCAGTAAAAACATTTACTAAGAGGCAGCTCAGATGGAAATGCATTGTTGGTGAGAGGTTAACAGAGAATGGCCAGACTGTTTCAAGCAGACAGAAAGCCTAAGTTAAAACAGATAACCACTCTGTACATTTGTGGTGAGTAGAAAAGTATGTCAACATACACAAAACGTCAAACAGAAGAAGCCAAAAACAGAAAGTTGAGGCTGCAGTGGGCACAGGTTCACCAAAATTGGACTGGAAGATTGGAAAAACATTGCCAGGTATGATGAATCTCGATTTCTCCAATATCGATAACAGGGTCAGAATTTGGCACCAACAGCATGAATCCACGGACCCAACCTGCTGCGTGTCAACAGTCCAGGCTGGTGGATGTGGTGTAGTGGTGTTGGGTCGTGCGCGTCAGGGAGGAGCCGCCCCTCCTCTGTATTTAAGGGCTGATACAACGTCACTTGGTTATTCAAAAACCTCTTCTCGCTTCACTCAGAAGCTCAGCTTCAATACAACCGCACTTGGGTGCTTAGTTTAACTGTCCACAGCCTGAGCTAACAACTCAGTCACTGGGCACTAACTTGCCCACTTGTGCAGTGGAGTTAACCTCATTCTGTCACAACAGGAAGAGGCTCAGCTGTCTCTAAACAGCAGCCCTGCTCATTTCGTTGTCTCCAAACAAGTAGCGAACTAATCAGTCTGCTAGCTGACCATTGGTTAGCAGTCGTGGCTACACCCACCTAGCTAAAGTTTTGCAAAAAACTTCCCCTTGGTACTCACAGTGGTAGAAGCGCCCATGGTTGCTTCTAGCTCCAAGGTGGAGGAGAAACCACCTCCGCAAGTGTGCCCATGTGGCTATAAGATTTCAGGCACGGACACTCACACCAAATGTGCCACGTGCCTTGGGCTGCGACACGCCCAAGCAGCACTAACCTAACCTGACTTCTTTGAGCATTGTGCACGCCCTCAAGTGTCTCCGCCACAGGCTAGCATGCCATGCTAACCTGTCTGACCTAGGCCTGCTGCTGGGAACTACACCAATTTCAGTGACCGGGGGGGCGGAGGACTCCAAGGCTCCTACCAGCGCAAGCTGGGGCAATCAGCTTGATGAAGCTGAGCCGCTAATGGATGACTTCAGTGGCCTCAAAGCCATACAGCTGATCTCTGCAGTCATAGACAGAGAGTCTGAGGGGCTTTTTTCTGAGGAAAAGGACTGCGAAGAGTCCACTTTCATCCGATCAAGACAGGCTACCCAACCGAACTTTGCGGGAGCGGACTGCAGCAATGGCGACTCAGCGCCCCTTAGCATGGATCTGCAGCACATGTGCAAATGCGCAGCAGAGCAGTTGGGCATTCCATGGCCCAGCATCCTGGCAGAGACCACCAGTTCCTGTTATAAGGGGAAATGGCTACCAAGAGCCAAGCAAACAGCAAGACAACTCCTGCCAGTGTTCCCTGAATGCAAGGAGGAAGTAACTCCCAGAATAAATCATTCTCTGCCAAAAAACTCCTTCAGGGAGGGTCAGCACTAGATTGTGCGAATATGGAAGGAAGTGGCCTCTCTCACCTGCCTCCAGTCGAGTCCATAGTTTCCTTCCACCTGCACCCAGGGCAGAAAACCATAACTGGTACCAGCTTTACTTTCCCACCCAAATCTGACGGCTTCCAGTCCTCCATGACTGAAAAGTCATATCGTTCGGTTGCTACAGCCGTCAGAGCCCTCAATGCCTAATCCATGCTCATGGAATACCAGGCTGAGCTGCAGGAGGAGATGACATCCAAACCGGACTCAAGGCGCTGAGATGAGTTGTGACTGATTGATCTCTGCCTTTGAGTACACAGATGTGCTGTCCAAGCTTCTGGCAGAGTAATGGGTATCATGGTGGCACAGGAGAGGGTCTTTGACTCAACCTTTCTAGCCTCTCTTACAAAGAGAAGGTTCAGCTTCTGGATGTTCCAGTGGACCCCAAGGGCCTGTTTGGTTCTGCTGTCGCTGCCATGCAACAGCGCTGCAAAGAGAAGAAAAGGAAAGGTGAAGCTTTGCTGATATGTCTCCCCAGGAAGACCCCATCTGCTGCTCCTCACCAGACCTTTGCACAGGCAGTGGCCCGCCCACCTCCTGCCTTCAGGATCCCTAAGCGCCCCATGACACAAATGGGATCTCCTGCACAGCCCAAGTCCCTCAACGCAACAGCTGTTTGGTCCAAGAACCCCTCTCCTTCTGCTTCGATGCAAAGGACTCAGCCAACCCAGGCCTCCACTCAGGGTGAGAAGAAAAAGCACCGTGCTACCTAGTGCACAGCCATGGGCAGGGAACAACCAGGATGGCCAGATGCTGGTTTCTCTATCCCCCCAAGAGTTGCAGTTCAGGCGTTCAGAGCCCCAGCTGGTGCTCAGTTCACATAGCCCAGCAAAGAAAATGAGAAACAATGTTCAGGTGGATGTTCCTTTTAATGCCACCAAGTTTCAAAAGCACACACCAGTGTTCTTTAATAAGTGTTCCCCACAGCACATCCAGGCTTGCAGCCGAGGGCACTATCACATAGGTTACAGACACATGCAGTGTTAAAACACAGTGCTCATACCATGTTGCAAAATATTCCAGACACAGTGTTAAACAAAAATATGGCTGCCCACAAAAAGTGGCCACAAAACCACCTGGATGGTACAGACCTGTAAAGTGTCTTACACCAGCTTACACTAGCAGATGGCGCACACGTGCCAATCAGTGTCAGTGGAGCGCCCCTCAACACCACTAGCTGTAAAGAGAGAAGCATGATATGCATGTGTGACCTCAAAATGTGTGTAGTGCACGATAGACAAGGGGTACAGACTCCAATTTGCCATTACTCCACCACAATTCAGGGGAATACTGTCCTCGAAAGCTCTGGGCAAATCAGCTCATGTTCTTTAAGAGGAAATATCCTCATTGATGATGTCACGATTGGCCCCTCCCAGTTCTGTCCATGCGTTCACATTTTGGTTTAGACCCTCGTTTCATGACTCCGCCCCCAATTGTCTCCGTCTGTCCCTCGTTTTCCATGTGTATTTAAGCCCTGTGTTTGCCGTTGGTCTTTGTTATATGCTGTGTTGGATGTTCTGTTAGTTCTGTTCTGCTCTGCTTGTTCAGTTGGATTCTGGTTTGTCTGTCATGTCTGTCCCCCAATCTATCCTTGTTGGCTCTATGACCCTGGACTGTCTCGACCCTGATTTTGGATTTGTCCTTAATAAATCTCGCTTATCTCAGCATGTGCATGACAGGTCCAACCTAACTACCGTAGGTTTGCCCGATAATGTTATAGCAACGATTCAGAGTGCCAGGGCCTTATCTACTCGAACCCTTTACAAGCACAAGTGGCAAGGTTTTGAGGAGTGTTGTGCAGAATCACAGGCATTGCCTTTTCATTGCTCTATCCCTTTGATTTTGTCCACCTTACAGGAGCTCTTGGATAAGAGAAAAGCCTTTTTCACTGTTAAAGTGTATTTGGCTGCAATATCCTCCTGCCATCAGGGCTCTGAAGGCACAAGAGTGGGATACGCCATTTTATGAAGGGAGCACGCCCTTTTGAGCCTATTCATGGCGTGAATCTCAAAACTTCATTAATGAAGACATTTTATTGTTTGCACTGGGGGATCTGGAGATTGTTTTGAAACCTAACCTTGTCTTTATCCCCAAAACTGTTGATTCATCAGGAACGTTTCCCCGTCTTGTATTGACAGCTTTTTACCCCCCAGCATTTGCCTCTGATGAGCAGCGGCAATTACACATGCTGTGTCCGGTGCGCGCACTGCAGATTTACCTGAACAGGACTGAGCAGTTTAGGAAAACTGATCAGCTGTTCGTATCCTGGGCACGACCTTACCTTGGGAAGCCCATTACTAAACAGCGCCTGTCCCACTGGATAGTAGGGGCTATTGCTCTAGCTTACTCCAGCAAAGGCATGCAGCCTCCCGCTGGCTGATGGGCACTTCCCAGCTGCCAGCCAATAGGGGCTGGCATATTGATACAAGTGCTTCTGAGGACTACGCAGAGGGCCGCAAAAGTATTTTAATTTTATATTAATATAAGCCCGTTTCACAATGCAATGTACTACGGTACCCAGCATGCACTGCAATGTAATGTCCGCTCCAACTCTCCTACTCCAACAACAGTCTATGAGACAGCGATTACACCTCAATTCTACACAATTCTGCACAGTTCCACACCAGCCATATCACCAAACACACTGCCTTTCAGCTGTTGTTCAACCAATATACTGTACTACATACATTACACATATACGTTACATACAATATACACTTTTACTCAGCAGCTCAGAAATTGAGCCCAAGAATTAATTAACCAAGAAAACAAAGAAAAGATGTTAAAGTAAATAGATATTTTTAGATTATCTATTCACTATGCAGAAATCTTAAAACATTATTTTAAACATGGGACTCAACCTCTCCTTACAGAAAATGCTTAACATACTGTTACAGAGCATGACCATAAACACTTTCACTAATACAAACTTGGCATCCATCAGCCAAGTCTCATCATGTGCATATTTACCAGCTGCTGTACATGATAATGAGTGTGTGTTTTTGTCACTCAACCATATCTGACAGAAGGCTACCCTCACACTAGCCACAAACCCTTTAGTGCACTTCACAAAGGAAGCGACATTGAGTGCGGTTCTCTGCCACATCCTTTCTGTCCTGGCTATCGAGCCACGCCAGACAGCAATAAAAGGAACACACATACTAAATAGCATAGGTCTAAAACTCTACAGTAGGACTGTAATGAAACATTAGAATCATTTGCAGGCAAACTGAAATGCTATAATGAAACCAAGAATGAAAAAAAAAACAGGATAAGGCATGTACACAGGTGGATATGCCATCAACAAGGTGTCAAAATGACAGATTTCCCCTAAGTGAAACTCGACTAACAGACGAGCCCCCAGAGCAACATTCAACCTTGTCGTTCACACCAAAGCTGTGGCACAGAAGAAAACGGTGAAATTGATGAGTCTCCAAAACAAGCCCTGTACCTGACTGATCCAGTACCACATTCCCTATCTCAAAAACCTTTTTCTTTAACACTCTAAGACCTAACCAACAATTCCCAGATCAGTGATTCTGCAACAGATCTGTGTGACAGGGCTATACATGTCTACACTGGGCATTAGAGACATTACTACTCACCAGCTCCACTGATCCATAGTGTTTTCGGCTAAACTCTCCCCTCCTGCACCCCAGGTCTTCTGAGGCAGAACTGAAAGAGACAAAATGGTTTGTCATTAAATATTTTACGAAGGTTACATAGCATTACGTATGCTATCCATGCAAATAATCATATTAACATCCGGCTCTAAGCTGTTTGCATACAAAGCTCGGATGAACTCTTCTATCCTGTTTTTTCACAGGTTGTTCTGTTTTGCACTTTCAGGGGTGTGTAGGTAGTGTGTTCACATTAGTCCGCTGCAAGTTGAATTCAATCTTAAAACTTTCTGAAATCAAAGCATGGCTCATAATATTAATGTCAATATCAGTCAAGATGTTAATTTCTAAGAGCTCAAGAGCTAACTTACTTAGATAACACACAACATGCTGACATTTGATTCTGTAGAAGCTTTTTCATGGCAGACTGTGTATGGCAAAGTGTTTTAAGATAGTGTGTGAAAGGTCTGAACTTGTGAAAGGGCTATCATTATGTTTCCATTAGCACTTTATACTTCAAATAATTTAATATATTCTTTTTATAAAAGAAACTCTGTTTATAAAAAGGACTGCATCTGAGCGTGAGGTCATGTTAGAGGTTATATGTGCCATTTAAAGCTTTATTTTGAGATTGTGTGTGTGGATAATGGGTACCCTCGCTCTGCTTTCTCTAAGTATCTATGTAAGAGCAGGTCAAATACCATGGACCTCACCTTTGTATGTGATGCTCTTCTCACTTACTACTTTTGACCTCCAAAAAAAGAGTGAGAATGAACATGTGTATATCTAGGTAATTACACCTGGAAACAGACATTAAGGAAAGTGGGCTTTTTTCAAGTTGCATTTATAAAGGTTTTCGAGGTAGACTGGTAGATGGTAGAAGCATCAGATTCCTAGATTTCTACATTCTGAAGGTATTACAGCATAATCATGTTTTTTTTTATATATAAAAGCTGTTTTTACACTGTTGCTTTGTTGATAAATGCTGACTCATCAAATTTGACCACAAACACCCAGAAATACCTCTACAACTTTGTGACTTGGGCTTTAGAATGCCATCTACAATACAAAAGAAGAAAAACACTTTCCACATGATAAAAAATCTGCCAGTGCATCACGTTTTGGCACTTCCCCCAATTTTTTAGATCACCTTCACACTTTAGATGCCTTTGGGATAAGAGCAGACAGTAGTTGTGTGAAGCCTCAAGGTCAATAAAAGGAGCATTTTTTTAATTTGGTGAGACCCCTGTAAATGAACTGAATTGATTTACCCTCATCTTGGCCCTAAACTAACATTAATACTGACATCTTCTGCATTACTCTATATTATCACCTGGAGAGTATCTGTAGACTATCGATAAGAGACTAGACAAATTGCAAAAGACAATATAAATACCTGCTGCTTGCTGTTAATGTTACATAATAATGCAATTATATGAATTAGTCAGTAATAACACAAGAATTGTTCATTATTATCATTATGGTGATGTAAGTCAATACTCTTCCCTAATACTCTCAGAGTTTGCAACCACAACTAGATGTCCCAGCTGTGACATGAGCCAGCACTGCCCAGTGTCTTACAGAAACCACTGACTGCATTTTCTTTGAAAAACTAAACACATGGTCATGCAGCATGCAGCGTAGATTACTTGGCTCACCCTTCCAGCACAATACAGGTTTGTGAATGCTAGATTGCATATTTTCAGTTGCTGTATGTAAAAATAGCAGTTGGTAGTTCATAATACAACTGCCCTCCACACAGCTGACTGGGGTTTGATTCCCCACCAAATCAAGCACACCATACTAAGAGCCCTTGGCCAGGATTCCCAACGCTAGTCGCCCACCTCCGTACCAAGTCACTCTGTATAAGACTGTCTGCCGAATGTATTAATGTACACCAAAACTTCTACTCTTCTTTTTGACCAAGCCCTTCTGAGGCTGTATCCTCAGACACTTCTCCAAACCCAAGGGCTGGTTGCTAAGGAAACAGGGTGGAGGCAGCTTGACAGCCTGAACAAAGGTCATCTTGTGGCACCAATTAGGGTCATCGACCAGAATATCTGTCAACGTGACTATGCCTCTACACATGTCAATATAGCCTTCAGAAGATGACGTATGTTAGACCATTAATTTTGTCTGCAGGCACTTATACGAAAGGTGCAATGCAACAATTCTCAATTTATGTACTTCTTGAGACAATTCTCTGGATCAGTATCTGCATCAAAGTATCTTAAAATGGATCTAAATGTACACATTTTTATACAACTGAATTTCCTGTATTTACTGTGGCTGAAGAGTATTTTGTATAACACAGTATAGCACAGCATTGCCAAAGACTTATTTCCCATGATAATCTACAATATCCTCCAGCTGCAGCAAGCTGGACTCTTGTGGCACGATTTGGTCCCACATTGTTTCTTTAATTTCACCATGCAAAAATGCTACTGCACCTCCTTTTAGGTCACACTGTACAACATTAACATGAGTTTTGACTTGCATTACAATTCTGTGTGCTCCAGCGGGGGCCTTCATTTTTCTCCCTCATATTGTCAGGTGAAAAGAAAGACCGATACCGAGCAAATCTGTTATACTGTGCCATAGCAAAATTTACATACAACATGCACATGCTGTAGGCCTCAGTGGAGCTGCCCAAGAAGTGAAAATGAGGAAAATGTGTTTGCTGCATACTGCCTTAAATATCAAACACATGTGTGGTGGACCAGAGCGCCCAGTTGATATACAGTACTGTGCAGAGCTCAGAGACCTCATAGGAATTGAATCTTTGTTTTTTTTTGTCCCACAGTGCTGTAGGTTGACAAAAATTTAAATTCCAAAACAATTTAACATGTTAGCTAGTTGTCAGTTTTAATCATTACTTTGAATATGTGTGGCTACCACACTGTCAGACTTAATTATAAATAAACATACAAGGCCTGCAGTTATATTCAACGTTCAGGGAGTGGGTGTGGGAGAGGTCTCGCTATTGCAATGAACTTCTGACACCTTTGCAAACTGTAAACAGCATTTCACTAAATGGTGTCATAGTCTTTGCTGAAAGGCTGGATACTATCTTTGTTTCTTATGATCGCTCTAAGATCTTTGGCTGCACTACCCAGACCATGGGAAAGAACCCAAACCGATAGAGGAACGTGCCCACAGGAACCTTGCTTGGCACCTGAACCAAGTTTCAGCACCCTCCCTCCTACCACACACACAGATCCAGTGTCACGCAGAGGCATGAGCTGCTGAAGATGTCTTCATGGCTTCTGCGTAAAGACTGAAATAGATATACAGTGTGGGGCCACCACCCCAACACCATCTCCTCTGAGAAAGTGCTACTGACCACAAGGGCTGAGAACATCCGCGTCTATGTAAATACATGTGAACGATAATTTTAAACGTTCCTCTTTGTGGTATTAAGGTGTGAGGATGTTCTCCCACTCTGTGTTTGTGTGTGTGTGCGCGCGCTCTCTCTCTCTCTCTCTCTCTCTCTCTCTCTCTCTCTCTCTCTCTCTCTCTATGGGAAAGTGGTGCATGCAAGTCCATCCTACCGTGAACCGACCATTAAACATGAATAATTCACGCATTTTCCGTGTGTTCCCGTGAAACCATGTTCTCTGTTTACAATGGCTGGTACACGTTCGTATATTTAAACGTTACAAATGCGTTTATCACTTTAAACCCTATACAGCACAATAAACCCGTATAAAAATGCATAACAGGTCGCCGTTTGGGGACGTTCAGCAGTGGCTCTTTCAGCTTTTTTAGCAAAAAATACATCGTAAGTCCTCAGTTGAAGAGACTATATGATACTTTTAACCACTACGTTGTATGTATTTAACCCCACTTTGTCCAAAAATTTTCCGTTCCACCTTAAAGGGTGCAGTAGTTTCATGCTGCTGCCCGTTCATGCACCAGACAGTGACTGCTGCACCATTTAAGGTGGAACGGACAACAAGCTGGAGAACAGGATGCCAACTTCAGCCTCGTCGCCTGCAGCTTGTTGCTCACTGAAAACAACAAAAATGTGTGACTGAATTCGCCACGGTGACCGAGCAGAGCATCAGCTGGGGGCGAAAGCCCGCGAACAGACCCTCTAATGACACGAAAAAAGCACAGACGTGAGAAAAAAGACAGCAGGGGTTCGGCGCTAGACAGCCGGACTGGACCCCTCGCTCACTCACCGCTGGTTGAAGCTCAGCAGTTTGCTCGCCGCAGTGTCTGCCCCGCTCATGGCCCCCCAAGCGGCGTCAGGATCTACCCCCCGGCTGGTTCGGGCTGTGTGTCCCTTATCTTCCCTCTCCTCCGTCACTGAAGACCACGGGTGACCATCGTCCCCTCACTTATCACACCCCTCCCTCGTCGCGGTCCGCGTTTCTAGTATGACTTCGTGTGTATGTGACTGACTGAGACCGCCTGTGCGGAGCCTAACGGTCACAACGGCAGAGAGAGAGAGAGAGAGAGAGAGAGAGAGGAGAGGGGAGGAGGACACGAGCCATACGCGGCACGAGCGCGCTGGCTTTCCCGCGGATTTCCCTCTCGCTGAGCTCAGACGGGTTGCGGGCTGGCTAACTGCTCTCTCTCTCTCTCTCTCTCTCTCTCTCTCTCTCTCTCTCTCTCTCTCTCTCTCTCTCTCTCTCTCTCTCTCTCTCTCTCTCTCTCTCTCATGCACACACACCCACGATTGTATTCCTATCTTAGTTGGGTATTACCTCGGCTCTCAGTGTTGCAGAAGTAGCTACGTTTTCATCTAAAAGCTGCTCTTAGTTTTGCGTTGTAAGTAAATCCTCGTGGGGACCAGGCAACATTCTGTAACCCCAAAGAGCTGTATTCATGTTCCATCACAGGGGCGTCGCTCTGCTGAGTGTAATATACCACAAGAGTTAAATTAAAACCTCGCTGATTTTAAGTGAAGTACATCGGCTAGCTATGTTACATTAATTAGCTTAGATCAGGTATCACAGTGGAGTAAAGCAGTTTTCTTTCCATGTTAGAAAAGCATTTATTGGCAGTTATAAGTAAAGTATGTTTCATAGTTTTGATCTTTGCTAACTGTGCACTGAAACACAAACCAGGCAGTGATGTTCATGGATAAGGGAAATTCGGTCTCTCAACAGCCTATTTTGAAGAGTGAAGTTGCTTTATACAAACTTTAGTCCCGCTAATGTTGAATTTTCTGCCTCTGTTTGGCTAACCCAAGTATCCCAACCTGTACTGGGAAAGTGGTTGTGATCATATGTTTTTGAAAACGGGCTAAAATTGCAGTGTATGTCTCGTGGGAATTGGCCAGGCCAGAATGTTCAAAGTGACCAACAACTTTGTGTCAAACTTTCACAGCATCAGTAACACCTCACTGAGTGAGCAGACCCTTGTTAATTGCCAGCTTGAGCCATGTGTCACACTAGGCTTATGTTACATGGTATCAGATGTTGGTATCACTGCATTTTTATAAGTATGAGTACAATACCAATTCGGGTATCGACATATCCTTCAATACTGGGCTGGGTGTTTATAAGTTGATGGTGTTCTGTTTGTACAGCCTATGAGTAAATGCTATGTTTTCTATTATACACATTTTTAGACTGACCATAGATTAGAATGATTAGAGAATCATAATTTGCAAATATCGGCACTAATTTAAATTACTGCAATATTTGATACCAACATTTAGCCTAAGGTTCTTCCCCACAAGCAAAAAACAATATGTGCATTTGATTTGAAAAAGTACTGAAGCCAAAAGATTTCCTTTTGATTACTGAAGTTAAGATTAGGATTACGTTGGGTGCAGAGCTAACTACAGTTAGTACAGAAGGCAGTGGAAATACCCCCAAACATAGCAATACAAACATATCAGTTCCAGTAACAAACCTACAGGAATGCTGCTTTAATAAAGCAAGCACTTTATCGAGTAGAAGACAGATAAGACAAAACACTAGACTGGAACTGTTCCAAGAATCTTGATCTGAGAGTGATGAGTCCCAGTTCTCTTTATTAGCATTATACAGAAAGACTGCACAAGTATACAGCGTGTAAAAAAAGCTATAGACACAAGAAGAGCAAGGATGCCAGTGGAGACAGATAAGAAATACATAATACAGGCCAGATTATACAGACTGTGTAAACAGACAACATTAATATTGTTCTTATTATTTAGCTTATTTAGGTAAAATTTAGTTATTTAAGTAAAGTTGCTCCATCTGTTGCTCTATTTGTAGATGCATTTAATGTACAACCATGATGCAGTCCAGTGCTGGTGTAATGATGATGATAGATGTCGATGGTCTAATTCTTCTGTGTACAAGGGGATGGAGACAGTAGTTATCCTGTGTGTGTGTGTGTGTGTGTGTGTGTGTGTGTGTGTGTGTGTGTGTGTGTGTGTGTGTGTGAGCACACAAGATTTATGAACAACCAGGTGATCATATAGTAATAGGAGAACATGGACATAACTGTACTTTTAAACATGTTGAGTGATGCAATATCCTACAATAATACCACATTTATTGTACCTAGTGTAGATGACATTGTTGTCTATTTGGTGTACATTTTTGTACACCCCCAGAGCACAGAGTCAGTGTTCAGACACCAGACAAAACTGCTGGTCTCAGAAAAAACACATGAGCTAAATCATGTCTCAGCTCTCGTACATCAGCCAAAACCGCATCAGGCTAAGTTGAATAGTGCATTTAATGTTCTTTTATTTCAACTCACATATTATCACTCACAACCACCTCAATGTTTGGACCGTTTCAAAATTAACAGATGAAAAATGTGGCTATTATTATTGTTGACATGATCAATATTATCATTGGTAAGGTTAAGCAAAGGTTGACCCATAAAACCCAATGGGGACAGCTGTGCACGTTTTATTGAAATGACTGTCAAAAGTTGATAACAGAGAGATTTGGTTCAATGTGGTAGATTCTCAAGCCTTCACCAGAACACAAGTTGTGAATGCTGAACAATTTCTCTCCAATTCACGACTTTCAGGAGTCTAAGAAAGAACTAGGCTACATAGGCTCATTATATAGGCTTTGGTTCTAGCAGCCGATGGGAATTACAGAGCATTATATCACTGTGGTCGGAAGAAAACACAGAGAACACCTGTTGCCCTTTACATTGTGTGTAAATTTCATGATGGATGGACCAAAAGAAATGGCCCTAAATGATTTGGGGAAAAAATCTGGTTCCACTGCCTTACATTAAAGGTAAAGTAGGTTTTTTCCTTCTCTTGTAAAGTTATAATTTTGGAAATACAAGGTTTTCTTCCGACAACAGCAATATCCTCATTTTCAAACTGCCTAATCCTGCAAAATATCCCACAGCAGACTGCAGAGAGAAGAACAAAGTTTCTAGTGCCCCCCGTATGCCAATGACAATTCATTTACATTGTTACCTGGAAAAGCATGTGTAGGCTCCAGTTTTGTTCAGAGCATCATTAAGACCTGTTGGCAGCTACATGTGTTGTGTTTAAAGAGATTTCACTCTTTGATGTGCTCATATTTAAAGAAATGCATTTGAAAAAGTTTCCATTCTTTGCGTTTCTTCATGTGTTTCTTCATTTCATTCTTCTCATTAAGAGCAGTGCTGTACTGCATCCCAAGGAGGTGTGAAAAAGAAAAAACAGCTGAGATTCTGCAGATTCCATAGACAAGCAACACATACAGACTACAGTCTGAAATGGATCCTCTGTAACCTTAAATGTAAAGATAACAAAATACACCCAGGAATTGCTTGGATCCTCCCCAACAACAAGAAATCGCTTTAACCATTTCCATTATTATCCACAAAGACTATATCAGCACACGGCTACAAAAACTTGTGTTTGTGTCCTATATTGCTGCACATCAACAGGGTGCATTTGGTTTGTCTGGTTTGTCCAAGGACACAGCTTACTTTGCATTCACCTTTGTGTGCTACAAACACTGACCACTAATCACCACACGTTCCTGCCTCTTGTGTTTCAATGTGTGTGTGTGTGTGTGTGTGTGTGTGTGTGTGTGTGTGTGTGTGTGTGTGTGTGTGTGTGTGTGTGTGTGTATGTGTGTGTGTGTTGTCTCGCTCTTGGCCCATATGATCTCATAACCATCACTCTTTCTTCCTCCTGATTTCAGGTTTACCCATAATCCTCCTGTCTAGCCCAGGAGCAAGGGAGACGATGAGGTCAAAGTCAGATCACACCATTACCTTTCCTTCCTCTTTTTCTCCCTCATTCCTTCTCTCATCTCTCTCTCTCTCTCTCTCTCTCTCTCTCTCAGGATTTATAAGACTTATGACAGAGAGAGGGAGAGAAAGAAGCAAGAGGGAAAAGAGAAAGAGAAAAAAATTAGAGAAGAAGAGAGAAAAAGAACTAGACCAGGAAAAGAAAGAAAGGGAGAGCATGAAAGTGAATAAGGCCCTAGAGTAATTTAAAGAATATGAGAGGGTTGTAGTTTTCAGGAAGACTGTGGGGGAGAAACTGCCTTCAGTTTATTACTCTGCATCTTTATTAGTGCTACATTACAGTATTAGCTCTCAGATGAAGGCCTTGGGAAATCAGGCATTTCAGCCACTCACACAGACGCTCACGCCCACGCTCAGGTAGGTCATATGAGAACATATGAGGGCGTGATATTCAAGTCCCTAACTCATGACATCACAGAGAGTCCTGGAATGATGGAGCTCATCAATATTTAAACTCTAACAAAGAGCACCATGGGTAATGCCACCATCTAGACACGAGCTGTGTGAAATGGATCCCTTCCCCCTTGTTGGTATCGTGCTGTATAAGGAGGAACTATTTAGTTTACTAAGTAGTCATAAAAATGCATGACTTAATTAATCAGTCAACCTGGGTCAGTATTCATCACATCAGTTGCATACACAAACCAACATAGTGCTTAAATAAGGCTGAAGTCTGTTTCATATTTGTAGACATTTAAAAACATTTTGAACAGTGCAGGAGACAAAACTGGACACACAATTCTTCATCCACAACTGCAGTTTTCTGCAGACAGAGTCAAAAGTGGTAGTTTCATTTTCATGGCTAGTTTCATGGCTCTCTAGCTACCATTAACATCCTCTGTCTGTTGCATAGTAATAAGACTCATAAAGCATTGATATACACTGAACTGATTCAGTAGTATTAGGGGTGTGCAGGGGTACTTGGGTACTCAGTACCGAAATCACTGTTTATATGTATTTATATTGTATTGCACTTTATACTATGAAACGTGGGTGTCTTAATGTGAGCATGTTGCCAAGGATTCGTTTTTAAGACTTAAAAGACAGAGGGCAGACTTTGGCGTGGCCTTTTTGCAAATTAGGCTTGGGGGATGTTAGCTTGGCCTAGAAACAGTGAAAATATATTTCTCTGACAAACTAACATGTTGTCTCATCAGCGCCTAAGAAGATGATGAGTCCAACACTATACTGGATAGCTGAAGTGTTAGCTCATAACTCATGTTAGTTCATCTGAAGAGACCTGTTACTAATCAAGCAGAAAAATCTACACATTTCCCTTATATATTTCTGAATAATTGGACATTTTAAAATGTTTTAGCCTCCTAGCACCAGTGCTATCATCTATCATCATCATCAGTTTGAGGCCACTACAAAGTCCAACAATGCACTCTTGGGATGCGCATTCTGCCAATTTGAATATTTGAGTATAAGTAATAGTTAAACTCCTCTACAGACAAAACTTTTCTGTGCTGCCTTCAAAATTGTGCTTTTTCGCCAGCTAGACTAAATCCTCTAGCTGATGTTGGCTAGGCCCACAGAGTGGAGATTCGAGTGCTTGTTCAAGAAGCAAGAGTATTAGTGGAGAATGGTCAAGCATATTGAACAATTATGAAATGTGTCAGGAAAAATACAGAAAAAAGGTATGAAGCTGTCACTGGGGCATTGCCTTACTTGCCACTAGGGTGGTACCCTCAAGGGTACATCTAAGTACCTTTCCTCAGGAAACACAATTGTACTACAATCCACTAAAATTATATTTTCTAAGCTGTATTGACTGCTCACATCCCGTCTCATCTCCAGGCTTTTTCTTTAATTCTTCTGTTTTATAATATTGGGTTGTGGAAAGCTATAAATACATACTTTTCCCACTAGTAAAAACTTCTTCAAGGTACACAATTGGACCTGGTGTACCTTTTGAGGGCACATTTACATTGTTTGTACCTTGATTACAGAAAAATGTACCTGCACAGAACCTTAATTTTAGTGTAAGAAATATCAACTGTATGGCTAATTTAGTACTCCAATTATTTAGACAATTAATTGAGTAGTCAGTGTCGATGCACAATGATATCTGAATCATATCAGTATTGACTATTTAATTATTGCATTATAATATTTACTTAAAAAAATATGGTTCTTATATCGCAGACAGTGGAAAAGAATTTCTATGAGAAGCTAGTGTGATGAAGTTCCAGTTATGAACTCTTATAGAAACTTTCAAAAATACTTGGAATTCACATCTATAGAGTTCACTACAATTTACGAGAGAAGAAAGACCTAAATGCAAATAGGGATCTGCTTTGGTCACAGCCAGTGTCTCTTTGAGATAGTTTAAATTCCATGTCAGTAAAATTAAACAGTAAGAAGGTATGTGTATTTGTAGTAAGAAGTTACTGATGCTCTTTAAGTGCAAAAAGTATTAGTGAGACATGTTTGTTGAAACCAGAGCTCTTGAGTGTTAAAGCTTGTGGGCATGAAAGCACCTAATGAAATGTAAGACTCAACACCTCGGAGTCAACATCGAGTTTCAGGTTCCAGGCAAAACAATAACACATATGCACGCTCACACTCACACTCACACACACACACACACCACAATGCTGTTGAAACTTTACCTCTATATGACGCCAACAACATAACCGTGAGCAAAGAGAAACAGGAACATACACACACACACACATGTCGTACATACAGCAGTACTCCAAAGTCAACAACCATAACAAATGCCAGCTCATACAGTACACTCAGCCAGTAATGCATCATAAATCAAACTTGAGACAGAACAGAAAACAGTCTCTCCCTGTCCCTCACATTCACTTTACATTGACTTTGCTGCTGCTACTGAAGATTGCACTAGCCTGGACTGTATTAAGGTGGGTGGGTGGATATGCATGCGCTTCTGCCTGTTTGTCCTTGGTCAAGAAGTAAGAGTCTTGGGGGGGTTAGGCATATTGAAGAATTGTGAAATGTGTGTGTGATCAAGAAATGAATCATTTAGACGATTAATGAAGCAGTCAGTAAGCATGAATGCATGATATCTGTCCATTTATCATGAAATTGACACACAATGTAACAGAGGGTAACAGATTATGTCCAAAACTAAAAAATGACAAAAATGGAGATACAAGGTTTGTTCCGACAGCATACATATATAGGCATTAAGATCAGATAGAAGTCAGGTTGACTGACATATCAAACTCCTTTGTAGGCCACAGTGTTATTTATGGCAGTGGTTCTCAAACATGGTTAATTTAATTTGGCACTAATTACATTATTTGGCACAGTATCAGTATCAGTGATGGGGATACTGGTGCCTATGACTATGAGCTGTATCACTCAGCAGCGGGGTCTCACAGCCCATCGCTTTAACCAAGCCAAAAAAACAAATAAAGCAAATAAACCCCTGAAAATCGTTAATATTGACAGCATGAACGATGAACTGATGCTCAGAAATGCACCACAAGTGAACAAGATGCTTGTATGAGACAAATGACTTGAGAAATTTGGGCGTGAAACAACATTGAGCTCCGTTTTTTAGCCAGAGAAGTGGCTGTGTGCTGATATATAAACACCACAGGTTGCTAAACATGGTTCTTATTACTAATTATATAACAGTAAATACTAAATATATACACCAAATAAACAAAAATAACTTTCTTCTAGCATTTAATAAATATCCAACAACTAAATTCCATCTGCATGTGTTTTTTTTTTGTGATGTAGAACACAGTACAGAATGTTCTATTCTCTCTCTCTCTCTCTATATATATATATATATATATATATATATATATATATATATATATATAGAGAGAGAGAGAGAGAGAGAGAGAGAGAGAGAGAGAGAGAGAGATATAGATATATATATATATGTGTGTGTGTGTGTGTGTGTGTGTGTATATATATATATATATATATATATATATATATATATATATATATATATATATATATATATATATATTCCTTCCTTAGCCTTTCAGTGCTATTAAATAAGTGGGGAGAAATGTCAACAGGACTTACCTCAGGGTTAACAGAGCAGAGATGGTGGTCCAGACAAGCTAAACACCACTGGTTTAAGTTGCCTATGCATTTAAATAAGGATTCTGAAAAAATCATGGGCTAACCATCCTACCAGACACTGACACTGTAAAAAGCCTAAATCTGGCCTACACTGGAAAGCCTTCTTGTGGTTTACCAGTTGTTTGCAATTGTGGTATATCCTCTGAGGTCATGCTGGTATGATCATCTCTTCATAGTAGCTTTGAGACATTTATGCCTACATCCTGGAGCAGTTTAATCAATTTAATCTCATCATACTGGCATTTACACTTTTGCTGTTATGTCGAGACAACAGCAACAGACTTGTGATGCAAATTAATATTCAGAATTAACCTACACACTTAGCAAAACGGGTTCTATATAGTACAAAAAAGGGTTCCTGGGCTTGTAAAAATAGTGGAACCCTTTTTGGTGCTACATAAAACCCTTTTCAAAAAGCTTCTATATAGAACCATCTACAGCACATTCTCAATCAGTCTGAAGACCTCTCTCACAATGCAAAGAAAATCATGTAAAGGCTTCTTTAAGTGTTCATGGTTCTATACAGAACCATTTTCTTTACTAAAGAACCCCGGAAAAAAATGGCTGTAAAGGCTGAGAGTGTCTCATGCCAACATTCTTACTCTCATTGTTAAAGATTCAACACTGAGGAATATAAAATATTTAACCCATGTACTTATTGTGGGGGCAAATCTAGGCCTGCTTCCACAGTATATGGGTTAAAACTAAGTATATCCCTCTGTATTGGATCTTTACATTTGTACCATCCCAATACCAAAGCCAAGTATGGCTACAACTGACTTCACCCTGTTTTTTGGAACAGCGATACTGCAGACTATCAATCATGTCCTGCCATTCTGTCCTATTGTGTGGACTGCAGAAAAAGTGCTTGAAATAAAAAATTCTCATTCCCACACAAATAAACATCTGGCTAAATATTAATGCGAGTTACTACCAAAAGGCTTTCAGCAGCTTTCTTTGGAGTTGTGCTTTATTAGTTCTTGTTTGGCAGTGCCAGCCTAACACATGTTTTAGGAAGTCATGTATATTCAAAATTCATACAGAATGTATAATTTCTAATCAAAACAGCCATTGAGTACAGTTGATTCATTAAAAAAAATCAATTTCAGCACCACAAACATTGCAATTAAACATTACAATTAAAATTACACTCAATTACAATTGTTTTCCCAAGTCCACTCATTTATCAAACCTCTGATCAAGAAACCAAATTTTGATGTTAGCGTACTGTCTAATTACAGGCCTGTTTCTAACCTACCATTTATATTGAAGATCTTAGAGAAAGCTGTGGCCCAACAACTTGGTTCATATCTACATAAGAACCATATATATGAAATTCCAATCTGGATTCAGGCCACATCACAGCACTGAAACAGCTCTAGTTAAAATAACTAATGATCTTCTTCTTGCCTCTGATCAAGGCTACATATCCCTGTTAGTGCTACTTGACCTCAGCACAGCTTTGATACAGTAGACCACAGTATTCTCCTAAAAAGGCT
Organism: Pygocentrus nattereri; assembly: GCF_015220715.1. Lineage (NCBI taxonomy): Eukaryota > Metazoa > Chordata > Actinopteri > Characiformes > Serrasalmidae > Pygocentrus > Pygocentrus nattereri. The sequence goes on from NC_051233.1 coordinate 22,289,967, forward strand.
AGAATACATGGTTGGAATCACAGGGACAGCCCTATCGTGGTTCCTATCTTATTTAACAGAATGTTATCAGTTTGTCAGTGTAAACAATTTATCTTCCAATTATTCAAAAGTAAGATTTGGAGTTCCGCAAGGCTCTGTTTTAGGACCATTATTATTTACACTATACATGTTACCGTTAGGCACAGTTATAAGTAACCATGGCATTAACTTTCATTGTTAAAGCCTGATGACAAATACAGATTAAAGAAAATGCAGGACTGTGTAAAAGACGTGAAATGCTGGATGTTATGGAACGTCCTCCTACTAAACAGTAACAAAACAGAGGTTCTCCTTCTGGGTCAAAAATTGGCAAGAAATAAACTACCAGATTTAATTTTATATCTTGCTGACTTTCCAGTTACACCTCTTGGCGTCATAATTGATTCAGATGTATCATTCGATCAACACATAGGCAGCATCACTAGAACAGCTTTTTTACATCTTCACAACATTGCCAATATAAGAATTGCCCTTTCCCTGCGTGATGCAGAAACACTAGTACATGCCTTTATTGCTTCAGGGCTAGACTACTATAATGCACTACTGTCAGGATGTACGAGCAGGAATCTAAGCAAACTTCAACTAGTCCAAAATTCTGCAGCCAGGGTCCTCATTAAAACTGAGAAAAATTTGATCATCAGTCCAGTGCTATCATCACTTCATTGTCTGCCTGTTAAATTGATTATAAAATTCTTTTATTGACATATAAAGCCCTACATGGGTTCGCTCCTGAGTACCTGCAAGACCTTATTTCCCACTACGAGCCATCACGACTACTCAGATCCCAGAGTGCTGGCTTATTAATAGTTCCTAGAATTCATAAGGCTGCAGCTGGGGGAAGCTTATTTCTTATAAAGCCCCCAAACTCTGGAATGATCTTCCAGAAATTGTTCAGGACTCAGACACAGTCTCAATCTTTAAAACTAGGCTGAAGACTCACTTGTTCAGTTTAGCGTTTGGTAGGTAACGTTCCCCCTTAGATAAAGGCAGCAGATCCAGGGGTCCATGGACTCAGGGAATTATAGTAAACTGAGACGCTGGTGCTGTCGTCCCGCTGCTCGCACGCGGTCACTCAGGTTTGTGGACGGTGGAGCGGAGGGATGCCAAACTGTTTCAGAGTGCTGCCGTGTCTGTGTCTCCTTCTGGTTCTTTCCTTTTAGTAAAGCTGTCATAGTTAGATCTGCCTCATTAGCCACACTCTGGAAATTGAACTCTGGTTCACATCCCCTGTTTTACGTACAAACAGACAGAATAAAACTATTTCCTTCTCCCTGCCTTTTTTCCGAGTATACGACCGCCCACATGTCCGGCTGGACACTGAAGGACGACTGACTGTCGAGCCCTCCTGCTACCCACTTCAGACCAGCTGCCCACGCCCCAGCTACCACCACCTACATTGGACTAGCTGCCCACCCTACACTGATGTTTTCATAGACTCCAAGCTATTACTACTACTAATACTACTGCTATTAATATTAGTAGTATAATCACTTGTAGGTAGTCTGCCCAGAGGAGGATGGGTCCACCTGGTGAGCCTCGTTCCTCCCAAGGTTTCTTCCTCAGCTCTGAGGGAGGTTCTCCTTGCCACTGTTGCCCCTGGCTTGCTCACTGGGGGGTTTTTACATTCTTGTCTTTTCTGGAATTCTGTGAAGCTGCTTTGTGACATCAGTTGTAAAAAGCGCTATACAAATAAATTTGATTTGATTTGATTTGATTTGACTGCCTTTTTTCCACAGATTTCTTTTTTTTCGGGAGACTTGCTTTCAGTTGTTCAATGCAACCTGAGGTTATATTTTTCCAAACCTTTAAAGTTCAGCCTTAAAAGTTGGATTCACAGTCCAAGTGATGGCAATAACATTCCATGATGTTGAAGAATCTGTAACAAATGTGGAGCTCAATTTTCTCATATCTATTAAAGTCGTAAGCTTCGCATACTGTTTATTTGAAGGTGCCAGTTTTGGTGGTCTACCAGGTCTTACACAGCTCTTGGTAGTCACGCTGTCTCTATATCTTTCAAAAGTTTTTGAAAAGTGCTGTTTTGAAAACTGTTTTTTCCAGTTATATTCCTGTAACGTTCACCTTCCTTATGCAAGTTGAATTTCTTGTATCCAAGAAACAACATCTGGAAAAAAATTAATAATTTGTACTTAATGGCTGTTTTGACTGACTAAATAGCTGAATGTGGTCTCTGCTCAATGCTGTGCATTCGTATATATTTTATCCAGAACAAGATTTCGTAATGCACTTGTGTTGCACTGCTTGAACGCTTATGTGGAAAGCCCATAATACCTCTAGTTATCCTGTCCTCTTACATGCACACACAAACACACCCCAGGGAGTAGAGATCGAGTTATCATGAAATCCCATGAACATATTGTGTGTTTGCTTGCCAAGATCAGTCTCAGCATGATGTTTTCCCACATAGATCAGGTCCAGTTCTAAAATGCCCGTATTGACCTCAGCTCTAATACAATCACTAGCTCAACAGCTAAAGATTTAGTTGCAGTACTACAACCAACAAGCGACATCACGTTTCTCAGCACGGCACATGCTGTATTTTTTGTTGTCAACAAATTGGTTCAAACTGCTGACACACTTTGCCATCAGACCACACATATTATTAGGGCCGAATGATTAAATGTTTTTAAATCAAAATCACTATTTGTGCAATTTTCAAATTACAAGAGCTGCAATTTTAGTTAGATCTCACATTGTTCTATGCTGTTTTGACCTAATAGTTCAGAACTTGTGAACAGGAAGTCTGGCACACTACATTCATCACAGAAACCTTGAGTCAGAAAATATGGGTGTGTTGGTGTTCTTGGCAAAAAAAAAAGATCTGGAGCTTCTTTTATAGAAAATAATTGTGTTTAAATCACAATTTCATGGTTAAAAAAAATTAGATCTTTTCTTCAGATTGTTCAGCCATGCTGTTATTGTATCAGGCCTGGGTGATGTAAAAATAATCAGCACAATATTTTCTTGTTAAAATATCAGGATGTGTGCCTCTCGTGAACACACATCATCTGCTTTTTATCTATTTTCTGTTGTTTCTGTTTTGGCTTACATTTTTTTGTTGTTGTTTGTTTGTTCGTTCGTTTGGCCTGAACGGATTTAATGAACATTTTTAAATTAAAAGATTCAATTCTTCATTTACATGTCATTCATCAGTCCCTCCTGGTGTGGGTTGAGTGCTGTTTTTGTCTTCTGAACATGCACAAGTGAATTACAAATCCAAGAAGTCCACTTGCTTTAGAATAAAAAAAACAAAACAGTTAAGACAAATTGGTCTAAAGACTAAAGACTAAAATGGACGTTACAGCTGAGAATGTCTCATGTTAATATTCAACACTGAGGAATATACAACATTTAACCCATGTACTTACTGTGGGGGCAAATCTAGGCCTGCCTCCACAGTATATGGGTTAAATCTATGTATATCCCCTCATAATGGATCTTATCAATATCAAAGCCAAACGTGGCCTAAACTGACTTCACCCTGTTTTTTGGATCAGCGTTACTGCAGACTATCAATCAATGTCCTGCCATACTGTCCTAGGCAGAAAATGAATGCTTGAAATGAAAATTTCTCAATCCCACACAAGTAAAGATCTGCACTATTAAAGTGAGTTACTACCGAAAGGCATACAGCAGCTTTGTTTAGAGCTGTGGTGCATTTTAGATATTATGTAAGTCCACTTGCTTTACAAAAAAAAATTAAACAAAAACACGAGGCGTTTTCCGCTGCTATACCGGACGCACTCTGGAATTCTGCAGATGTCTGGGGGAAATTTAAAATACTGAGAAATTTTTCAGACGGTATGTCATACTGGGGGAAACATCAGGGGGAATGGACTCTACTGTACTTTAACAGCTTATTAAAGTCTTGTTGTAATCCACTGCTTTAATAAGTTTACTAAGTCAAAAGAAATCAAACATGTACATTTTTAATGTTATTTATCAAGCTGTTTAACATATAATTTGTCCTCTCTAGTTCATCACTTCTCTACCCAGCATGGCAATCACCTTTGAAGCATCATCATTAGGTTACTTGTCAATCATTGCTGTTGTTCAGCAGCATTGTCCTATCGCCCTACACAGGGCAGAAATGTTAAATATTCAATGTGCATGCATAACACAAACTCCACACCTTAGTATTTCTGATGCGAGATCAAAACCTTATTATTAATTATTGTGCATTCCTTGGTGCAAATCATTTGGATAAGCAACATTTTCGTGTGTTTGATGCACAACTGGAGATGTTTAACAAAACAGATGTCTAAACTAATCCAAACTAAACCTTTAATTATGCATATTGGTGAAAGAAATTGTCAACAGATATTAGACATTTGACTTTCTAAATATCAGTCCCCACACAGAGCTTTATTATATTGTACTGTTATAAGTGTCTGGCACAGGCCTTTATTCCAGCTCCCCTTTTATAGGAATTAAAGATATTCAGAATGGTATAATCTGATTTTAGAGGCCTGTGGACATGAAATGGCATGTGCCTGGTGAAGGTTAACAGAGTTAACGTGGTAATAGCCCCCAGTGAATGTTGAAACTTGATTTATCGAAAAGATTGTATGCCTTTATTGATTTATTCCAAGCAAAGCATCGCAAGACACGTAGCATACCTAAACGTGAAAAACTGCACGTATAAACATGTGGCATGATCCGATATCCTACATTAATACCACATTTCTGTACCTGACAACTGTTAAGCTGCGCATGGTTCAGGAGGCAGATATCATACCTGTACAAAATGCCACCTATAATATGCTGCAAGTTTTAGAACATCCTCTGACCACAGCATCAGGTTTCAGAGATGGGACAAATCAGCTTAGTGTCTCAGAAAAAACACTCATGTTTTAGCTCTCGTACAATTGGACAACAGGCAAAATGGCCCAGTTTTGCGGACAAATTAAAAGTGACAGTATATTACAACCACAACTCTTACTCAACTGTAATATTATTTTCATTTATTTGACAAAGATTAAGCTTCAACTCCCTAAGACAAATAAAAAAAATTATTAAATTTTCTGATTAAAGGTGAAAGAATCAGTGTCATCCTAAAAGTCTGTCTCTTAGTATTCTCTAGAAGCTAAATGCCAAAGCATCCTAGGCAAAGTTAGGCTTAGTGGGCCTGACACACACACACACAGACACAGAGAGACACAGTATTTGGCTGAGTGCAGTTAAAAGGTTAAGCTCTTTGATTATGTTAAAACGTAGGGCCATCCTTCATAGCGTGTGTCAGACAGAGTGACATTTCCTGAGGCCTGTCTATGGCATGCTGACATTTTAGACATTAAAACTCAGGTCATACTGGGGTCCTATCACTGCAGGAGGGCAACTTTTCAGACATCAGGTTATGTAGACTTCTTACAAAAGCAAATCAACTACAAGAAACAAAGCAGATTTGTTTTAAATATTTTATTAAAAATGTGCAAGTCTGACAAGGCAAAATAATTCCAACCTCTTGCCTTAGTTTTATTACAAATAAAGTGACTGGACCATCCGTCTGTTGGAATGTACACTCGCCCTTGCTTTTCATCAAACAGATGTTTCGAGATTAGTGGTCAGTGCAGTTTCTTATATACACTTAGAAGTTTAAGATTTGAAAAGTTATAGAGAAGGTCATAGGGCATCATAAGACAGCAGCTTCTGCCCAGAGCCCGTTGTCTACTGATTCATCATTTATGGACCTACTATGTCCTCTAGTGGTCCTTTTGCTTATTACAGAATCAGGTTTTACAGCCAAGCAACTGAAAATGCCTGTAGCAATGACCTGTGACTTTTTCCCCCAAATCATTTTAGCTGCTTAGGTGTTAAGCGCTCTATTTGACAGATTATTGGGTACAAGTTATTAGGTAACTGTGTACCTCCACTCAGTAGCCATTTAATCTGAAACACCTACCATATACAGGTATATAATTACTGACTGTAGCTTATTACTGCACAATTTGTCAGCCACACTCTACCCCTAACTACCACTTACTATCCACTCATTAGACACCTTGTAGGTGTACAGTTAGAAACTGTATCTCATCTTTTTCCATGTACAATTTGTGTTAGTCATCCTGAAGTCCTTCATCAGTGGTCATTTTCTAACCACAGGACTTGTGTTGGCTAGATATTTCTGGATGGTGGACTATTATTCAATCCCACAGTGACAGTGTGGTGTGTAACACCGCACCGCTGTGCCTGATGCACTTGTACCAGCACAGCGCACAACATGCCCCTGCCTTGCCAGTGTTACCACTATGATCTCCCAAATCATATGCAGTCAGTGGTCCCTTTCCATTTCTCCACTGATGGAGAGGGTAGAGACTGGTTTATTAAATCAGTGGGAAGCACAGGTGGCAATCATTCAATATTACAAACATTTTTGAGAACGATAAGTAATTACGGTATGATAAACAATTCAAAGTAATAACTTAGAATCATTTTTTGTTACTGCTTTGAGATTCGACCACCTATTGACATGCAAGGCATTCTGGGTATTAATTAAGCAACTAGTATTATAGGAATTTACAGCTGTTTATCATTCTGGACACATCTATCACTGAATTTTAATTATTTGAAATTTGTGAAGGTGCAGTATTAGCATATTAAAATCATTTTATACATTTTGTACGTTCCAAAAAGTGACATGTTAAATAACAACATACTAACTTGTGCGACCCATTTTAACCCTTTTTATGTCGTATTGTTTTCAGGTTTACCAAATTTTGTGTTAACAGTACCCAAAATGTGTTATCCATAACTGGTCAAATAAAATTTTCAACACATTTTGTGTTACATTTAACACAAAATATGTTGTCTCCAACTGAATACACTGATGTGTCTATGTAGAGACAGAATGTGCTGTTTTTTTATCGCACCTGTTTAAGAGTGTATGCACCAAACCGGTTTCATTTTGGAGAACAGTGATCCTGAACTTTGGAATGATAGTGTATGATTTTCTAGCTAATTCTCTAGATTAGGTCTACTACATTTGCAATGTCTGCCTGCTGCTTCAAAAAAGCAGCTCTAGCTGCTAAATTACATACAATCGTTATTAAATGCTTTACTGTTAACAGGTACCTAAAAATGATAGGAAAGTAAAAGAAAATCAAAGAATTCTTCTTTCTGCAGTTTTTTTCAAAAGGCACTGGCAAAAGATCACAAAGACCTGTGAATTATATCAAGCAGGCAATGCCAATGCTAGTTTACAAATGATTCCCTTGCAGCACTGAGCATGTAATTAATGATAAAAATAAAATTTTTGTTTTGTCAGTTATCTTGTTCTTGTATCTTGTTAGCAACTATTACAACACAAGCCTAAAGTGGCCAACTTGGCTGATTAGCCATCCTACTGTGTTTACTTAGTAGCTAACACTCGTTGTACTGTGAAATCAATACTGCATGCACGCTCGCCCAAATGTCTGTAGTTACACAGACATATGTGCAGAATGAATCAAAGTGAAATTAAAAGCAAAATAACACTACCTACTTTTTCTCATGATGCCTCAGGGAACATATTTACTGTTTTCTTTTAGTTACATTTATTTGCCTCAACCCAGTGCACCTAATTCACATTTTGTTTGTTGTAGCACAAACTGCAATGATCTCAAATAATTGTGTAATACAGTAGACTATTTCAAGTTGATGTCAGTAATGCACATGACACTGGCAGTTTGTTGTCAATCCCCCATCTTTGAGAGCTCCACCAATCACATGCAGAAGCTGAGCTTCCAGGCAGAACAAACATACACTTTTAAAAACATACAGTCCAATAAACATTAAAATACTTTTCATATGCAAAAAGCACTTATGATTGTGAGCAGGACCCAAAAAAGCCCATAGTCCAGTATTGCATTGATCTTTCCTCCATCTGTCAAGCTCGCACTGAGGCCCTGGTCCAACTATGGGATGTGCTTTCACTGGCTTCCACAGACAGATTCACACTGACCATGTTGTCCACAAAATGCAGCTCATGTTAAATAAACAAACCGAACCAATGGAGAGTGAGGTAAAGCAGATATTCCACACTTTTGTAAGCTACAATCTTGAACTGCAGCACACATATCATCGCTTTGGATCTCCAAAACCACAACTTAACAGGAGAAGGAAAAACTTTTCTTCTTGCAATGACAGTTAATGTAACAAGATTTTTTTCCTAGTAATTTTGGACCAGTTTCATTGACTGATTCATCATGAAATTTTAACACAATGCAAAGGATAACTAGGGTTTTCATACTAGACAACAATTAAAAATGATGAAAATGGAGATGCAAGGTTCTTGAACATTGCCAACAATATGTATTGTTAACCATTTTAGTGCCATGCTATGATGAAATTTAAAGGGTGTCCCCTTTGTCACCAATTTTGCAGCAACAGGTGGACTGCAGTCAATAATCAATATGATATTATACAGTAGGTGTACCAAACTGTGTACCAACGGTATTAACAGAATGCAGCTTAAAGGGGAATTGTTCACAGTGGAGCCCAACATATCAAGAACTTAATGCCTCTTAAACCTACATCACAAAAAGTTATTACATGAAATGGTTAAGAATATGCTGCCTAATGCAAAAGATATTGTTCTATCATAGTTTGGGGAGAACCTCTAGGGCTACAATGTACTTATACTGAAAATCCTTAAATGTGGAGAGATACATGCAGGGCGCTTTCTAGGCAAACAAATCCCTAAACATCATATACATGATATCCATCAAAATGACTATAGTAGAATTCTCAACATTAGATATTAACATGTGTGAAGACGTGTAGGTTCACAGGTCGTTCTGGATAGTAAATAAAATGGCTATGCTTGTGTTGAAGACGTTGTGATCGGATCAAACTCCCAGAAATAGCTCTTCCACTATGCATGTTCTTTACACATGTATGTGTACCCCCACATTAGAACTCCCCTAGACTGTTGCAACACGGCCTCCTGTGCCCACATTGCCTTATATACACTGTACACTCCCCATGTGAATGTACCTTGTGGTAAAGTCAACCACATGCATTTTAACTGGCAGTGAGGCAAACGACAAAATCCTGTTCCCTTCTATGTTGGTCGCAGTTCAGCTGGGTTATAATGGGAAGAAAAGTTTTGGGTTTTTTTTTTTTCTTTATTCCCCTAGCGAAGCTTCCTGGAGAGAAAAACACTAATGTGTAGGTATGCGTCTTTCAGCCTTAAATGGAAGCAGATGTGGGGAGTGGAGTGCAAGTTTACACAGAGCTGTAATCAGAGCGAGACTCGCTCTTTTATTCCTCTGCCTGATTTCTCCCTCTATTTTTCTCTGCAAACGAGGCGGTCGGGCTAGAGGACCGCAGGCCGCACAGCTGAGAGTGATTACCGTCAACCGTAGCAATGGTACTATCAGAAAGCTTCAGCCGCAGGGCAGGCTATTCAAAGGCCAAAGAGAAAGACAGACAGAACTAGTGTGGTACTGAAAGTTCAATGCTATTCCAGTACCACAATGTGGTTAACAGTTCAATACTGAAACTTTTGAAACTTTCAACTCCTTATCAAAATAGGCTAACGCTGTGTTGATACATGCTACCTGCAGGCACACACTAATCTGATCAGGACTGGGAGAAGCATCCATAACCACATGTAAAACATACAGGTGAAGAGTTTTATTCAGTAACATATGACCTTATGCCCATTGAAACAAGCAACACGAGTTACAACACATTTTCTATTAGTTTTTAACATGATGTGATGAGTGCTAGGCTACATTGTCCTCATCTCCCTGTTAATCTGCCTGTCCCTGATGAGACTACATTTCTATGATTTATTTACTGGTTTGATTCATTATACAAGCTGTGGCAATCTGAATCTTTGTTTATTTAAGTTAATAAACATCAGATGTTCAGTTTTTGCTATAGTAATATTTTGGTTTTGTAGTGACACCACACCCGCTGTCAGCAAAGTCAGAGTTTTGTTTTCTCTCAAACTCGAGCTTGTCAACATTTTGTTAAGAATCATTAGCAGTGCAGGTAAGTACTAGTTGTAGCTTGACCTCTCTCAATAGAAAATGTTGCTGGCAAGATGTTCTGGCATGTGTTTAAACATGCACCACACACACACTTGCACTCAATCAAGAACGCACACTTTATGACTCATACAAAGTGTGTCTCATCCCCACCCTGACACGCTCAACACTAAGAGCTCTCCCCGTCCTCCCTTCTCTGCCTCTCTGTGTACATCGTTCTCTCAGTCAGTAAATGGAAGACAGATTCAGCACATATCAGAAACTTCTTCATCATCAGAAGCAGTATTATTTTTACAGTTTGAATGCATAGCAACATGATCAGCTGTTGTCCATATTTATTATTCTGCATAAAACATACAAAATATAGACATCTGCTGAAGCACTGTCCACTGTTGTTGTTATTGTTGTTGTTATTAGCAATAGTGGTGGTGGTAGTAGTAGAAGTGGTAGTGGTAGTATTAATAATAATATGTTTATGACCTGTTTTATAAAAACTGAATATTATACTAACGTATAAATTATACATGAATGATTCTTTTTCATATTTAAAAAACATCTTGATACAGTCTGTAACTGTATACAGTGCAACATGTAATACAAATAGAAATTAATGGTGAATTTTATGTAGCTGCATCTCTAGGGAAGGGAGCATAATAGCCAAACATTTACAATGTTTAGCTGAGCTTGTGAATTTAGATAAGGCCACAACTGGAATCAACTGAAGCTTGAGCAGGATGTGCAAGTGATTTACTTCATATAAATGAAGAATCAAAAACAAAAAAAAACACAAACTGACGTATAAATCCAAAGACGAAGAGAAACACGAGGGCTACATATAAAGCACGCAAGTCTAGAAACACATAGAAAGGGGGGTGAGAAACGATACACATGTGGAAAGACAAATAATGCGGGACTTGAGAGAAGACTGGAGAGGATGGGGCCAGCAAAGGGAAATAGTGACACTAAGCAATAGAATGTTTGGCTGATTTTGAAGTTCCAGACTTATCAGCATTGGCAGAAATCCATTCAATAAAGCACTGATAGTCTCCATTAAAATGTTATATAAGAATGGACAACCCAACAGTTCAGCGTCAGCCGTTAAGAGAACTTATGTTCATGGTGGGGATTAGTTATTTACCAACTTTAAGGATACATTTTAACATTAAAGTATCATGTTTTTATGAATGATTTACATCATTTATGACTTTGTGAGTTTCTCCTGATTGTAAATTTTACAGTTTATGTTGGCCAGTGTTATCAGCTATCAGATGTTTAGGTCCTGTTAAGTGTAGGTTTCAAACTTTTCACATTGGTTAGGTCCTAGTCCAGATCAGATTCATCTCTGTGGCAGCAAATATGAAGGCTCATACTCTCACCTGACACTAAAAGACACACAAGCTAATTGTCTGTACATTTTGAAATATCACTGAGAAATCTGCAAAAAGTGGAGAAAGTGAGCAAAAACAACTGAAATGGTCTTACGTTGTAAATCTGACCATGGCTTCAAAGTTTAAGAGACCGAAAAAGAGAAACTCTCTCACACATGCACTGAGTATTCAGAGGCTCGCGGCCAGTTTTGTCTGCAGTATCGATTGCTGAGTTGATGGACCGGCTGATGGACTGAATGACAGATTGATCAGCTCACTGATTGGCTTACAATGACAAAAAGGCACCAAACTCTCAACGCCTTGAATAATTTATAGTGACAAACTTCAAATTCCCATTAAAGGTGTTTTGCCAGTGAACCCTGGCAGAAAGGCAAAAAAGACATTAAGTCAGTGAAACGGAGGAAACGGAGAGTGCTTCATGTGTGTGAAACACAAAGAGGTCTGTGTGAGTGTGTGCACATGTGTGTGCACACGTGGTGGAGAAATGGCTTTAACAGACATCAGACATACCAGCAAATCTTCAGACAGGATCAAACTCTGATGACTATATCCATTTCATCCCTAAACACACACACACATGGAAGTATCTCAGACGCTATAGGAGTTTATAGTCCTATTCGGATCGGACTGGTTTATTAAGGAGACGTCTGTAAAAAATAAAATGTACACATTTCCTCAGAAATAAGACTTATGCATCTGTTTGGCAACAGAATTATTACAGGAGGTGTGAGTTTTGGGCTGTAATTTCTTCATACTTAGATGTCATATCATGTGTGTGTATACATGTAGCTGCCATTATAATTCCCCCTTTGATCAACTTGTGAGATCGAGCTTCTCTGATAAACCAGATCAAATAAATGGTTAAAACTTTCACTTTCATATTTTGCAATTTGGAAAAGGTTTAATATGGTCAGGTGCTAGAAGAGTAAAAACAGCAAGTAGCAGCAGCCAAATTTTTTTTTTGCCCAATGCAATGCAACATCTGCTTTGAAAATCCACCAAAATCACAGGGACTTGTAGCCAAACAAGACTAAATTGATCAGATGACTGCTGAGACTGGTAAAAAAATCATTTAAAAAATAGGTAATTCGCCCTGGTGTGAAGGGAGAAAATACTGACATAACTGATCCAGTTGGAAACAAAATCACCTAGGAGCTCCTTTACAAAGGGAAATTACCCCAGGACCTCATGTAAACTTAACCCTGTCCAAACAGGGCTCGCGAAGGTGTCTTAGAATTTGTCTAATCAGATATTAGAATAAGGTATAAGTGTGGATGGAAACATGAAAAAAAAAATAGTGAAGAATCGTAAAATATTTAAGGCATTTTTGACTAAACGAGTGCGACAGAACTGCAGAGAATGTTGGGACACAAGTAGCTGATGTATCTCATGCTAAGCAAACTTCTATATAGGGAAATATTTAAAAGAACAAAGTCACAATGCCATTGATGCAAAGCACTAAAAGCTCTGCCTTGTGGAAAATCTTTTTTACGTGCTAAAAGTGTGTCAGTATGAGAGTTACAAGTAGGCCTGGGTCCATCAACAACTTTGTATGTCAGTTTATCTGTTTAATGAATTTTTTTATGCTTAAGAAATACTATTTTTTTTTGTTTAGTATTTAATACTATATAATTAGTCATAAGAATAATATTTCACAATTTAAGTAAATGTAAATGATATTTATAATGTAAAATAGTTTAAAACAGGACAATATACAGATAAAACTGCATTGTACACATGTAAGCAGCAGCTTACCAGCTCAGCTAAAGTGGTGGTAAATGTTACTTATTATAAATGTTACTCTTATGTCTACGAGCATCAGACTCTGCTGGAGTTTAGTAAATATTACAGTCACTTGCGCTGTCAGTACCAGCTGTTTTCAGCAATTGTTTCCACGTTGGTAACAGGTCATGAGACCCTGTAGCCATGGAGATGCAGGTGACTGACCAAGGTGGTGATAGTGGAAATGTGAGCCTAGCCAGTGGGCTGCTATGCTAAAGGTTAAATCAAGCCAAAAGTCTATCAATACCCAAAGACATCAACAGTTTCTTTCATGCATGTGTCAAACATTCAGTCCCTCAGTAACAATCTGAACTAACATTAACTTGGACTGTAACTGACTACATAGTGGGAGATGAGTGAAATAATGAAAGAATCTGGCTTAGCCACTCAGGTAAAGGGCTGGTAGCATCTTTTACACTGTGTCTATGTAGTTTGCTGGCTTATGTATCAGGTACCAATAAAACTAATACTTAAAAAAGAATTCTTACTGGTTTATCACATAATATCAGAGCCTTCCCACAATATTCCAGCATTACAGATGTTGACATGAGCATTTTATGCCATGAGTATTGGCACCAACACTGACAAGGTATCAGTATCAGTGTAATGCTACAATTTAACAAATCCATGTGATGGCTGGGGGCATCAAGGAGATATCTGGAACCGATCTTTGGTCTTTAAACGAGCTCAAGAGCTAAAATTACTTCTTGTTACTTTTTACTGTATTTATATTTATATTTATGTTTATATGGTGTTTCAACCACAAAACACACCTACTGCCAAAATAAATGGTTTTAAAAAATGTGTTTAAGCAGATAAGTCTTTTGCGCATTAATGTGGGCTGGAGGTTAGGGAACCTGCCCTGTGATCCGAAGGTCGCTGGTTCAATCCCCAGAGCTGACGGTACATGACTGAGGTGTCTTGAGCAAGGCACCCAACCCCCAACTGCTCCCCGGGCGCTGCGGATAGGGCTGCCCACCCAAGTGTGTTCACTGCCCCCTAGTGTGTGTGTGCGCTCACTAGTGTGTACGTGGTGTTTCACTTCACAGATGGGTTAAATGCAGAGGTGAAATTTCCCAGGTGTGGGACTAATAAGGGTCACTCATTCATTTAAACTTGCAACGGGCATTTTTACAACAACTATTATGAACACTTTAACTGTGTTTAAGGACTATACCGTAGGTGTAATTCACTCTAAGGTGCTGGTCAGAGCACAGAGAGGTAAAGGACTGAACATTCTGTACTTATCTCAAGGGCAGCAACAGCCCAGGAGGCATTAATGTTAGTCAGTATTCTGGCACGTTTGTGAAGGTATGTGGCTGTAAAATTATCAGTCAACAACAAAATGTTCACTAACTTGTGCTGTAGAACACACACAGTACCGTAATATCATCTGTTTAGTTTTTAAGAGCGTTACAACAGGGAACAGCACAAACACACAATATAAACACTGACTGCTTAACATTAACCACAGCACTTACAAACCAATAACTCAAACCACAAGGTCTGTAAAAGTGAAAGTGGTACACAACTAACAACAATCATACAGGCCTTAACAACAGCTAGTTCAAAATATTTATTTCATTCATGCACACAATAGAAGAAGATTAACTAATGAATGAACTTTATTCTGTACTGATTCTCCTGAACACCTCACATGCATAAGAGTAAAACTGGATCAGCTTTTCATTCCAACAACACAAACCTAACTATTAGAACAAGTCTACCACATGTTAAATGCTGTAAACTGACTTGAATGCAGTCATGCGTTAACACACCATCTAGAAGTATATTTAATGTCAATACAGGCATAACCTATATTGAAGTGTATCACCCTTATCCATGATATATTGCCATATCAATATTCTGAACATGGCCCTGGTACAAGTCATGACTGAGATGTTTTACATCTAAAATAAATTACAAGTTTGTACTAGAGCTTCACAATATGGACATAAAACGCGATGTTCGACAGAGCTGGCATTACAATAACTATATGAGAAGCTATTTATTTGATCACTATTGTGCAAAATAAAAATAAAGAAATAATAATTGCTGCTTATATCAGAACTACAAGCTGCTCTGTGCTGCTCTGAATTATCATTCTGAAGGTCAGCTGTCGGGATGTGCACAGGTACTCAAGTCCTCTGTTAACTGTTCAAGGAGCCAGTAATTCAACACTGAAATTAATATTTTATTTCATCATGGGAAGACGGAGAAAATACGCAGGCTAATAATGCAGTTATGTTACGTTGAAACAGGACAGTAAAACGTGACTGTTCTGCTCATATTTGTGAGTATGTATATACTGTATTACATTTCTCTATAAAACACGAGTGCCTTAACATGAGCACGTTGCCAAGGATGAGGAAGTTACTTAGAATGCAGAGATGCAGAGATATTGTGGCCAGTCCTAGCACAATTTTATTTTATTTCTTTTTTGTCTAACCACTCTAGCCTGAGAAACATGGGAAAGTATATTTCCCTCGATCGTCCACTGAGGTGAAAACATATCGTGTAGAACTCCTCATCAGCATCCAACACTGTTCTGGTTAGCTCTACTGTTAGCTCATTAGCTCATCTAATGAGGCCGACGCAAAACCTACCAATTTTCCCACTGTGCTGCCCCCTATGTGATATATATATATATTAGGGCTGTCGAACTTAACGCGATAATAACGCATTGACGCGATCTCAATTTAACGCAATTTTTAAAAATGTGCCGTTAACGCAAATTCTATTTGGCCCTGCGTGTCATCCGTAGTTCACGTAGAGACTTGACCGTGCGCGGCGTCTCTCATTAAGAGTAGAGGACTAAGTTTCTGTGTTTACATGCAGATTTTTGCCAATCCGACTGAATACAGTCAGATTACAGACTCAGACTGAGGAGTTTATTCTCACTCTGTTCAACAATCTGATGAAAATCTTCGTTTACACGCTCGCTACAAATAATCCGATGCAAAATGACGCGCATGCGTGGAGCAGCGCTGAGCGTGACGTTACCATGACAGCGAACATCACGTGATGTCCAGTCCGAGTGAGGTGAGTTTCCAGTCGGCGCGCTTGTGTTTTTAACTGCTGTAAACTGATGTCAGACTCAGAAAAACGTCCCTGGTCTGTACTTATAAAGGAAACGGCGAGAGGAGGACGTCGTGCTCTGAGACACAGAAGCTGGCCGCCCGTCCCACCGCCGTCTTTTAATTATAAACCTCGTCTCTTCTGTGCTGAACGGTAGAAACCTTTCGCCATGACGCGCCGCGCATGCGCAGAACGGTCTTACACCTTCCGACTGGGGTGTAATCGGATTCAGGCGTTTACACGGCTAATATTCTTCTATTTAACGGACTATTTAGAGGTTTGCCCACCTCGTGAGTAGCCACGTTTACATGCTGTTTACAGTGCTGTAGCACTGGTATGACACTACATGTCTTTAATGAAGTTCAACTTTGTGTAATGTACTTTTGTTTGCGCAGGACTGTGAAGTCCTACAGGCTGTGACTGAAAACAACTTCAGCACAACTGACGTTTTATCTAGTTTTTATTTTCTTTTGTTACACAGATCTGAACTGAGACACCGTAGGATGTGACTACATGTCTTATATTTGAGACTACAGCTCCCTAATCTATTACAAATCCAATTTTGTGTTTTGTAGGTTCAGTATTACTGCCTAGTATGTGAGTGAATAAAACTCCCTTACGGTTTTCTAAAGTACATTTAGCATAAAATGTGTTACCATTTTAATTGTAACATTATTTTCTGTAACATTTACACCAATTTTAAAAAATGCGATTAATCGTGATTAAATTTTTTAATCGTTTCACAGCCCAAAAAAAGAAGTATGCTGTGTGACCTTCAAGTGGCAGTGAAAGTACTACTCTTCCTCTCTCTCTCTCTCTCTCTCTCTCTATACACACATATATATATATATATATATATATATATATATATATATATACACATACATCTATACATATATAGCATATCTCACTTTCTATGTATGCTGCTAAAAGAAAGAAAGGAAGCTCAAATTAAATACAGCATCGTGTGACATTCAAAGGCTCTCCAGGCGCACGGCCTGCCCGCCTACGCTTCATTTTCACCAAGTAGCTCTTTCTTTAAGACTGTCTGCCTGTTCAAAACACGACATCCTTGCAGGTCAGACGTCCGCAACTTTGCATAAACACTATTTAAAAAGTGATTACAATAGTGAGGCAGTACAGTGGGCTTTTAGAAAAAGAAATCTGTGCTATGCTGGCTTGTCTAAGTACTGAAAATGTAACACCTACAAGTTGGTACAAATCAGTCAGGCCAAGTCCGCCTTCATGTAAACAATTAGCCCAACGTTCTGTAACAAGCACATGACTATAAAAAGACCTGTCGACTAGTATGCATACTGTAATTGCTCATATGTCCATTAACAATAAATAGACAGCTATTTATATAAGGGCTCTAGCCATGCGTCACACTGAAAGGGAAGTGGACTAATTTAGACTTTTAAAATGTAAAGTCTTACACAGGATCTGAATAATGTATGGATACTTTCCACGTACTATTGAAACTAGACAGGCAGACTGTAATGAGGTCTGTTATGAGGTCAGTACTTCACCGGGCAGTATACAGCAATCCTTTGGGAGTCCATAGGTATTAGAACATAAGACGAATGCCATATGCCGTTGCCTAGGAGTTCCCTGTATAAGCTGTGGAAATCCTTTAAAAAAATTCTAGTAAATTCCACTCTTTATTACATTACCCTACACTCTTAACCTTGATTAAAGAACCTTGGTGATGACATAATTGGTACCATAGGTTAATAAATAGCTTTAAACAACTTAGGGACTTGTTTTGTTCCTATTCTTAGCAGTACATTAATTACTCTTAAGCATCTCATGTTCTTGTACCTTTTTTCCCTAAAGTCGGCTTATAATGTTTGTGTGGTTTTACATAATAAAACCAGTCTTAAACCTTTATGCCTTGACTAATTTCCAACCTCTATTAATCCTTTAGACTTAAACAGGTTGTACTTGTAAGACTGACATATGTAAATGACCTCTGCTGTGCTTGCCTGCTCTGTATTGTGCTTCATTCAAAAAACAGTGTGCAATCAGTGTGCAGAACAACCTGCTAAATTCAGGCAGAAAATAAAAATGAATCAAAGCCACTTCTTTTGGAGGTCTGCATAGCTAAGAAGGGAAGCTTTTACTGACCCTGACAAGCAACCTTCCTATGAACCACCCTGCTTTCAATCATAGTTTAAGTCTATCTAACGGCTTTTTGTTTTACATTTGTTTTAATGTGGTCTAACTTGGCAGTTTAAGGACAGTTCTGGAACTGAATCCCCAACACAAGAAGGTACATAGAGTACACAAATACTGAGTATACATAAGTAGAGTTATAATGATGACCTTCTTAAAAATGTTGTTTTTTTTATTGCATTTCATTCATTTTTGGATTCCCTCTTCTGCTCTCTGTGGAGTGAACCCTTTACACCTTCTTGCTAACTAGCACACCATCCATACCATGAAAAAACATTCTATTTGTTTACCACATTGTTTTGAACTTTCAGGTACACTGTGCGATGTGCAACACATCACTGTGTTACTGTCGGTATCACAACACTTCATTTTCAGTTTTAAAACACAAACAGTAAATTTGCTTTCTAGAAATTGAATTTCTGTTAATTTTACAATAACGTATAAGGTTGCCTTTGCATTCATTATTGGAAAAGGCAGGTCATTGTAAAGTTATACCCTGATTTTTTTTTTTTTTTTTTGCCATTGTCTTACCATTATTGATTAGTCATTTACATTTACGGCATTTGGCCGACGCTCTTATCCAGAGCGACTTACAATTTGATCATTTTACACAGGGAGGCCAAGGCGGTGTTAGGAGTCTTGCCCAAGGACTCTTATTGGTATAGTGTTGGGTGTTTTGCCCAGGTGGGGATTGAACCCCAGTCTACAGTGTAGAAGGCAGAGGTGTTAACCACTACACTATCCCAACCATGCAATGGCATTCTTTTTCTAAAGCTCAGCTCGCACTTAATGGGCTAAATGAACACATAAAATAAGTTGTATATAAGTAACTTCTTATTTAACAGGCTAAATTAACCATAAAACTATTTTTCTCCTTAAATTTAAAGTTGCCTATTTATACAACATGAATCAAACATTGAAAGTACTACATTGAAAGTAAGACGTGACTTTCCTGAAAGTCATGCACAATTTTGCTATGATAATTTGGTACAGGCCCAGCAGCAGTGGCGGTCAAATACAATGTCAGTTCACATAGCTGACTCGTGTTATTTATGTCAATTCAACAAAAAGAAAAATAAATCAAACAGTTGCCATTTGCATGTGTAGAGCGAAAAACTGCCATCTCCAATCTGTAAAGAAATCAGGGTCGGCAATTTTCTGTCTGTACCAATTCCTATGAAAAGACGACTTTGTTTACATCTTATCAACTGAATAATGCAGACATTTTGAGATTTTTGAAAATTCCTCTTTAATTTAGAATAACTTTTAAACTGAAACTATTAAAACATAACAGATAAGTTCAAAGTAGGGCTGCAATATGTGGGCATAAAATGAGATGCTCAGTAAAGCTGTGGCACATCATGATAATATGAAAAGCAAAATATATGCTTAAAATAGTGCGCCTCCGACTGGATGTGCCACAAGTGGACTCTTCTCTTTGGTGCACTATAAGGCTAAAAAGCATCGACATCCCATGAAGAGCTTTTTCTGTAAAAGCTATTAAAACAAATATCTGTTTTTTTTATATTGTGTATTGGCCTACAAAACACAAAAATACATACTTCATTAAATGCTCCTTATGGTGATGCAAGTTTGTTGTGACACACAACACACTGAGAAAAGTATTTTTAAAGGCTAGTAGTTCAGGAGTTTTTGAGATGTGCACATGTGTTTTGTAACAGATCGTGGTGCCTGCCAGGGTTCCTAAATACGTTTCTCTGGTGATGTGCGCGGTAACAGACCCTTTTCAGGTTAGATAAGTTTACCTGTCTAATGTTTACTAGAATATAGTCAACATTTTAAGAGTTAAGTTAAAGTAGTCTATTTTACCTTCCTGGCTTTTGGTTGTATTATGTGACTTATATTTTTACCTTTTTACACTTTTACATTTTCCTGTCTATTGTTAATGCTTTGTCGTACACTATCCAACGTTGTAATGTCTGTCCAACTGTCCAGTGTTTGTTCAGGTCAGTGTTCTTATGTAAACTAACCAACATTGTTTAATTTAATTCAGTGTTTGAGCAGTAATATCACCAGTGCTAACATTTACTCAAAAGAGACCAATCAACACAATCATCTACCTAACATTAGCTGACCAAGTTGATTCCACCAGTTTTTTTTTATTAGTTTTATTTATAGACATCATTACATTCTTTTGTCTGTTCAAAACCGATTTTTACCTACTTTAAATCCTTACTGCACACCCACCAAGTGCCAAGGCAAGAAGCGTAAAGCTTGTCAAGCTTGCTTCTCTCTAAAAATGCAAACTTCTTCACTAAACAATCTATTGTGGATAAAAATCACTAAATACCTTAACGAGGATGTAAAAAAGTGAGAGTCCTCTACATTCCCATTCGTCAACATGGCCTCTACTGTAGTATTAACAAGTTCTGCTGCATCAAATATGCAGATGTGGAAAGGGTCCATTTAATCCATGGTATCATCGCACCTTTAACAATCTCTTTATTTCTGAAACTGAGATCACAATAACTATACAAATACGATTTGTAATGCAGCTTTACTTCAAAACCAGTTTATAAAAGCTGTTTCTGCCCAGTGAGAGTCTCACTGCATTTACTGTTTATATCCACACTTATTGTGAATAAAGGTGAAGTTTGCTGCTGAGAGAAGTGGAGGATGGGCCGAGACGTCTGTGATTGCTCGCAGCCACAGTGTGAGACATCAGTTGCATCTGGAAGTCTCTCCATGGCTGGTACAGGGCCAGATAGATTCGCTGCGGGTGGGAGCGGTGCAGCTCCACGGGAGAGCCCTATTGATCCAGAGCAAACACTCAATCACACAGACACACACACACACACCACTGACGCAACCACAGACACTGCTTCAAAAGCACACACTCACACACACAATCACACATATTCATCACTGATACTGGCACATACAATCACACACATATGAACAAGCAACACTGTAGCCAAGCAAGAACACCACTGATGCAGCCACACGTTACACACACACACACACACACACACACACACAGCCTTGGAGAGAGACACACTCACACAGAGCCTAGCTCTCTCCCTCTCTCACACACACACTCACTCACACACACCGTACTGCGACACCCCGCACGCTGTTGTTGCTGTGATGTGTCTGGATAAGTTAATGAGATGACCTTTCTAATCCATAAACCGAAACTATTGACAGAAATGCGCCATATTTCTGCGCACTAAAATCCCCACCGCATAAACTGCGAGCATCGACTATCCGGTTGGCAGCATCTTCGGCCACTTTTCTGTAAAAATGCTGGGGACACTGCGGGCTGCGGCGCCCCCCCCTGGGCTTCGAGCTCCCTCTTTCGGCTGGAGGGGAACCCTCCTAGACCCTCAAAGCTTGTGTGTTGAAGTTGGCTTCCCATTCGCACTGTCCGTTCCACCTTAAATGGTGCGGTCGTTACTTTCTGACGCCGACTGCTGCACTAATTTAAGGCAGAGCGGCAACTTTAATGAGAAGCGCCCAACAACCACGAATATTGTGGTGTGAATTTTCACGTTCCACCTTAACTGGCTAAGCGGTTCCAGTCTGGCGCCTGCACCATTTAAGGTGGAACGGGAAAATTCCAACAAGAAGCTGGCGAATATGAACTTCAGCTTCGTCTAACAAGCCGGGAGGGAAAAGGCTTTTTTCTCATATAAAGTCTTTTACTGCAGAAAAATGTTGAATTAAATGTTACTTTTAAACAGACAGTGTCGAATCTCCACCTCCACCATCCGCCCATAGCGCTCTGTCAAGTCCATCTCGAGCCAAACGAGCCGAGAGGTCCCCTAATTGGGTTCTGGGGGCTACACTGTGTTCGTCTCTATGGTCGTCTATAGCTGCGCTTCACTAATGCGGCCACAAGCTGGAGGTGCCGTCCACTGATGGGGTCGATGCTGTTATCTCACCGGTGCCCACCACAACCCCAATGCGAACCCCTTCATCCCTCCATCCCTCTCCTCCCCAAATAACTCACCTCGTTATTTCGAAGCTGCAGCCTTTCCTCAGCAGATGGGCTCTCTTCCGCATGATGCCCGCCTTCTCCCGGCCCAGGTACATGTTAATGTCCGAGCTCATCGTGGACAGGACACTTTCACTGAAACCCGCGGAGCCACAGCGGAGGAGCGGAAAACAGGCTGCCGGTCCGAGTCACAGCCTTACCGTGTGTGGCGAGAACAAAGACTGCGAGACTGAAGAAGGAAAGGCTGTTTTTTTGCCTCAGAGGGAGAAAAAAGAGGGAAGGAAGAAGCAGCACTCCGCTCTCGGCTACGCTTGGACGGTGTTGGGGAAACACCTCACAAACTCCATCCAGACTCGGGGCTGTGGTGTGCGAAAACAGACCCAGCTCTTCTCGGAAGTGGGCGAAAACTTGTCAGAGCAGAGATATAAAAAAAAAAAAAACTTATTAAAGCCCGAGTTTAAGACGTTTCGTCCGCCGTCTCCTCCTTCTGTCTTCTCTCTTCTCTCCAGCCGATGACTGTAACGGACTCTCTCCTCAAGAGCGGTTAGCTGCACGAGCTCTGCCCCGACCAACCGCCGAGTCTGCGCGGTCCTAAAGGCTATACGAGCAGCGCAGCGGCTCCCTCCTATAGGCTTCTCCTCACAACTAGCCAAACATGGAAAGACCGGCTTTCCCTCGTCTTTCCTGCCCAAGACTGCGTAGTTATCAAACTGTAGGTGAGGGATTATGAAGTAGGAGTCGAGTGGAGGCTTTAACGTTCAGTGTTTAAATACAAAGAGCTACATGTTTAACCCGTGAGAGACTGAAAAGTGGAGTCTCACAGGGGTTATCTTTTCAGACCGTTTTCTAGAGCTAAGCTACCTCCGAATAAGGCGCCACGAGATCTCTCTCTCTCTCTCTCTCTCTCTCTCTCGCTCTCCACAGACACATGTATTGCTATCTTTGTGGGAATCAGATTGACTTGTGTTACTGTAGCTAAGCGCTACCTGCTCCACATTTAAACCAACTCTGACGGTGACCTCAGGAACCAAAAGAAATCCTCTGGTTTGGCTGCCAAACCAGTCAAACGTTCTTGCACCATAGAACCTTTCATGTTTTTCACCACCTTGAGCACATTAGGTCCCTGGAATGAGCTCAATACATGGCTGCATGTATACACACTCTTAGTTAAATATTCCTGGAACTAAGAGGGCTTGTTGTCAATCACAGCCAGCCCTGAAAATGTCAGCTGTGCCATCCTGAAATACCATTTCATGCATAGCTGTCCATAACAAGGCAGCTAACAGTCATTATTGGTGTTATAAACTTTAGGCTCCCCTCTCAGCGAGCGGAGAGTGCAAGAAATCTCCTGAGTAAGGTTCCTTCTTCTTAGTTGCAGAGAAATGTGAGAAGTATGACTGACATAGAATTCACGTCACCTGAATATGGCAGCTTCTTTGCAGCCTATAACGTGATATAATGTAATGTACACCAATCAGCCTCAATTTTAAAGCTACCTCCTTTCTACACTCATTGTCCGCTATATCAGCTCCACTTACTATATTAGGTGCACTTCGTAGTTCTATAATTACAGACTGTTGTCCATCTGTTTCTGACACAGTGACACTGACGTAGTGGTGATTTGTTAGTGTGTGTTGCGCTGGTACGAGTGGATCAGACACAGCAGTGCTGCTCTTGATTTTAAACACTGTTTCCACTTAATGTCCACTCTATTAGGCACACCTACCCTGTTGGTCCTTCAGTGGTCACAGGACGCTGCCCACAGGACACTGCTGGCTGGAGGACTATTCTCAGTCCAGCAATGACGCTGAGGTGTTTAAAAACTCCAGCAGCACTGTGTCTGATCCACTCAGACCAGCGCAACACACACTAAGACATCACCACTACGTCAGTATCACTGTATCACTGTGCTGAGAATGATCCCCCACCCAAGTAATACCTGCTCTGTGGTGGTCCTCCGGGGGTCCAAATGACAGATGGACTACAGTCTGTAACTGTAGAACTACAAAGTGCACCTACACTCACCGGCCACTTTATTAGGTACACCTGTTTAATTGCTTGTTAAGACATATAGCTCATCAGCCAATCTCATGGCCGCAACTCAATGCATTTAGGCATGTAGAGGTGGTCAAGACAACTTGCTGAAGTGCAGACCGAGCATCAGAATGGAGAAGAAAGGTGATTTAAGTGACTTTGAACGTGGCATGCTTGTTGGTGCCAGATGGGCTGGTCTGAGTATTTCAGAAACTGCTGATCTACTGGGATTTTCTCTAGGGTTTACAGAGAATGGTCCAAAAAAGAGAAAATATCCAGTGAGCAGCAGTTGTGTGGACGAAAATACATTGTTGGTGTGAGAGGTCAGAGGAGAATGGGCAGACTGGTTCAGGATGATAGAAAGGGAACAGTAACTCAAATAACCAACCAAAATCACTCTGAGGAACGTTTCTAACACCTTGTTGAAAGTATGCCATGAAGAATTAAGGCAGTTCTGAAGGCAAAAGGGGGTCCAACCTTTTACTAGCAAGGTGTACCTCATAAAGTGGCTGGTGAGTGTGTATGGTAAGTGGAGCTGATAAAATGGATATTATATTATATTATATTTTTCAAGACCTTTCTTACTCAGTACCTCCTTAAAATATTCAGTAGCTACCATGAAGCTAAGTTAGATGTACAGTATGTGAGGAAACGATGTGTGGGCCCACATTCAGACTTACAACATTTAAGAACTTAACAAGGTTCTCTTCAAGCGCTGGAAAGAACTTGGCCAAAAGCATGTTATACTCATCTGTGTAAACTTGTGTTTTTACCATTATTCTTGCAATGTGTTACTCAAATAATAGTCAGAGCATGATTCATGAGCACAGTGTCTAAAAGACTCTGACCTGAGGTTATTTTGAGTCATTCTAAAGGCCTGCAGACATGTAAAGTGTGTTTGTATGTGTGTGTTTCTCTAGGACTCTATTTAACTCATCAGCAAGTGTATTACATTTCAGCGTATGCCTCATTAACACATAATTAGGGGAACTATTATCCTTGCTTCAAAAATAGAAGTATGCTAGTTGGCAAATGAGAACCATGCACTACCTACCCAGTTACATTTTTCCAGATAAACTGCACAGAATTTCTGTGAATTTGCTCCCCATAGACTGCAATAAATTGCATTTCTTGGTTAGATTTGGACTGTAACTGTCATAGAGTTCATAACAATAACTGGAAATGAAGCAAACCCAGCTGAGGGAAATCTGATCTTCTGCTTCACATTTCTTGATATGGAAACAATCAGATACAAAGAGCGTGTTAAGTCACACCGCTTAGCTAGGCCTTGTGCTGTAGTGTCTGTCTGCCAAATTTTGTTTCACACTCATGCAGCTGTGATTCACCCAAATGAAATGCCAGACATATATTTAAAAAGTCCTCTCTCCTCTACAAAAGAGAGGACTTCAGCACTTCAATTATGCTTTGGATCCAATTGGCGCAATCACTTAGAAATGAAGGCTTGTTTGAATGCAGCTCACTCTCGACTTAAGTGCATTTACATTATGTAGATATGAGGCTGAGAGATTCTGACTACACACTTCAGACTTGTCAGCCAAAAAGAACAAATTAGCATCAGTGTTCATGCTACTTGAAGTTTATTTTAGTATATATGTTGATTTTTGGTCATTTCTTTTATCCAATTCTCAATTTCCGGTGTGCAAGGACTCTGTGGGAGGGCCAAGGTTCGGGCATATGAAGCCTCGAACTTGGAAGATTATGAATTTTATTGTGCTTTCTTTAAAGGCAGCCTAGCTCTTGAAAGGTAAAGTAGCTTATGCCATACAGTCCTGTACAATGTGTAGCTATTCATATTTGTAGGCATTTCAGTGACTGAGAGTGATTAAATTGTGTTTCATATGAATGGAGGCCATGGTGAAAGTCTGCGACCATGTTTTTTCAAGGCAGATTGTTATTACAGGTTAGCTCAATATGTTTCAAGCAGAGCAACATGCATGTGTAGTCTCTTTCTTCAAGCCCCATAATGGCCATTCTGCCAGTGAAATGGAAATGGACTCCGATATAATGAATAAAAATACATTTCCCTGTAACTCTGTTATCAGATTGACTGGGACTCTGTTGGGACTCTGTTGAGCTGCTAGCAAGCAAGTGTGGGCTGGAAGTAGACAGCCACAAAGACAGCTGCCGAAAGAAATGGTCAGTAGAACTACATCTATCTTAATGTAAAAAAATGTGCACAACTGCCACAATAAAATAGCATTTAAACAAAATTAAAACACCTCTAAATATTGATTTGCTTGCTCACCTGCCAAAATGAAAATCCAGTTCGCTTTCATTTTTTTTGTATATCACATGTATTTCACTCAAAGTATACACCGATTAGCCAAAACATGACCACATGCCTAACTGTTGGTCATCCATGTGCCACCCAAACGGGTCCAACCTTCTGAGGTATGGACTTTACAAGACCTTTGAATATACACTGATGTATTTGGCACCAAGACATTAGCAGCAGATCCTTTACAGCAAGGGTAACTTGACTGGATTGAGATCTGGGGAATTTAAAGACCGTGGCAACACCTTGAACTCTTCACCATTTTCCTCAAATCAATCCTGAACAATGTGTGGCAGAGTGCATTACCCTGCTGTAAGAGGCCATTGCCGTCAGGGAACGCCATTGTCCTAAAGGGGTGTACCTGCCTCACAATGATTTTTGGTCGGGTGGCACATGTCCAAAATATCCACATAGTTGTCTGGACCCAGAATATTGCCCAGCATTGCATCACACTCCCCTACTGACTTATCTTCTTCCCATCCTGGTGCCATCACATCCCCAGGTAAATGCCACACACATAGATGCAAAAGAAAACGGACTCCTTCTGTTGCTCCAATGTCCTTTATCTGTCACTCCAAAGTGTCCACTCTAGTCTTTCTGTCAGGTCAGACCAGACAAAGTGTCTTTGTTGTCCTTGCACATTAATGAGCCATGGCCACCCTACACCCTGTTGCCAGTTGGTGATGTGTCCTTTCTTGGACCACTGTCAGTTGGTACTCAACACTGCTGATAGGGATCACAGCACAACCTCAAAACAGTCATCCTCAAAGTCCATGAGAGACAGTAGGCAGACTAGGTAAGCAGATATGAGAACTATTACTGTCTCACATATCCTAGACCTTTTCATTTGCTGCTGTTGGAAGAGTAACAATATTATTTGCTTCATCTATGAGTAGACATAATATTCTGACTCAGTGGTGGAGGGGACATGCAAAACAGACAAAAAGAGAGGACTTCAGCACTTCAATTATGCTTTGGATCCAATTGGCACAATCACTTAGAAATGAAGGCTTGTTTGAATGCAGCTCACTCTCGACTTAAGTGCATTTACATTATGTAGATATGAGGCTGAGAGATTCTGACTACACACTTCAGACTTGTCAGCTAAAAAGAACAAATTAGCATCAGTGTTCATGCTACTTGAAGTTTATTTTAGTATATATGTTGATTTTTGGTCATTTTTTTTATCCAATTCTCAATTTCCAGTGTGCAAGGACTCTGTGGGAGGGCCAAGATTCGGGCATATGAAGCCTCGAACTGGGAAGATTATGATAAAATTATGCAGACAAAAAGTGCATTTATGGCTGCTGTGAAAAGGGGGTAATAATGTAGACTGGTGGCAAAGGAGGAAAATAGTCTGCTGTACTTCCCTCTAACTACACAGTTATCCACCTTCTGATGATCCCATGGGTGCCACATTGCATAATTTAGGCTTAAATCTCTGTTCCCAATGCATGGCTAAGCAAGGGATTTATTAGGTCTGTGCTCAGGATAATCAAACGGAGCAGAAATTGCACTGCTTCTTAAGCAGTTTATAGCTTCATTCAAATGGTTATAGGAGCCATTCATCACCCTGCAGCTGATTTTATGTTTACTTTACTCAAATCTGTTTGCTTTATAACATAACGAATTGTAGTGTTTCATGTACATAGACTAATGAATAATTGAAAGGGAACAAAGTAACCTGTAGGATCCAAAGCGAGAGTATATATACAAGTGAAACATGCAAGAATAAACTCTGAAGAACATTTAATGACTTCCCTTCTCTTCTCTCAACAGATGGCAGGTAAAAGTGCAGGCAGAGAGGATAAAAACAGCCAGATAATAGGAGCGAAAACTTCCCTCTGCATGGAATGTCACAGTAAGACTTGAGTGGTTATGTCAGATCTTATAGATTATGATCCACAGCAGATTCCAGAAAGTTACAGAAATCCAGATGTCGACCAGCCTCTTGAACGCATGTTCTACTGACAAGTGATCTGCTTACAGTCTGAGCGTACCTTTAGGCCAGCGTTATGTTGCAAAGTTTTGGAGCTTATTCATGAAGAACAAAATCTGATTTTTTAAAGTTTTGAAGTAATAGTAGATGGCACATCTTTTTTGGAAACAATAATTGGGTAAAATATATTTAACTGTATCTGTTAGGGTAGAGAATTGAACAATAGCAACATTACTGAAGATATGCAGATACACACTGGATTATAAAACAGCAAAGAAGTAATATTCCTATCAGCAACAGAAACCCCTAAAAATCCCAGTCTTATTACATACTAAGGCGTATTACTGAATAACTACAGGAATGTCAATGCAAACTGGCTGAGCTATTCTTAGGTTCTTGAAGTGTGTAATAAAATTTTGGGCCTGGTCATTAAAGGGTTATGAGATATTTCATGGGGCATTTCCTATCCACTGTATGAGATAAAGTTACAATCACCAAACTGGTCCACTCCAGCATTGGCTTTGGCATAAAAAAACTCTGGACCAGTAACACTGACTGCTCTTTACAATTTCACAGTGAATAGGCATATAGAAATAGAGTTATGGAAAATAGCTTTTTTACATTAACATCCACCATATGTTGATATATATTTTAGTGTATGTTTGCAGCATTTGCCACATAGCTTCAGCACAAAAACAAAGAAGCAAAATTTGACCAAATATGTCATGCCTGATGGGCTACAACTGGGGCAAGTGGAAATTCACATAAGTCTGAATTTTTCACCAAACAGTTCCTTTAGGAAACACTAAATGCTTTGTATGTAATATATAGCTGTAATACATCTAAAGGCCACAAATTACTGCTCGGTTAACGGAAGGTGCCCTTAAAATCCAATACGCTACTCAAACTGAAAAAATACATTTTAGATGCCACAGAAAAATGTACTAGAGTAATCTTTGATAGTCTAAAAATTCTTGCAGGTACATCTAACTAGCTCCCTGGGTTCTATCAGGCGCCATGCTTTAAGTTCCAAAAGAAACCACACACACACACACACACACACACACATAGAGCATTGACTTAAATAATGTTAAATGACTTAAATTTGTTAAATGCAAAATAACGTTTTCAAAAAAAACATTTAGTATTTATATGCTACACTGAGATAACACTGACCTGCTCGGATATGTCCTCATCCTTCTTAAGAAGCTTTTTCATTCATTCTTCTTGGTGCCACCTTTTTTTATCATGCAGATCTTGCCTCTGCTGTCCATCGTCAGAATTCACATGTGAAAGTTGCTACATCAGCAATTAAAAATAACGCTGTGTCTGTTGTGTTGGTCAACACCAGATTTACTCTGTTACTAAATTTGATATGCTAATGTGTCAAGGCTGTTGTTAGGTTTTTATTTGAATACCTATATAGGCATCTGAATGTAACTGCTACATCATATAATGTGGAATGGGAAACTAGAATTAGAATGAGCTACCTTCATCTTCCTCTAATCTCTATCCACTGTATGAGATAAAGTTACAATCAGCAAACTGGTCCACTCCAGCATTGGCTTTGGCATTTAGCATAAAAAATTCTGGACCAGTAACACTGACTACACAATTTCACAGTGAATGGGCATACAGAAACAGGGCTATGGAAAACTAGCTTTTTACATTAACGTCCATCATATGTTGAGGTTGTTTTCCCTTCTCCTGAAGAGTTACCATGTTGGAGATCTAAGGTTTTGTTCCAACATAAATATTATGCTTAGCCTTAGCCTTTAATAAAATGCAAGTCAGATGCCTGTTATATATTAGGTATTGCCATCTTCAGTCACCTCCATGTGTACGTGTCTCCACAACTAAAACACTGTTGCTAATTTCTCCATCCAGTGGGGACAGATGAGATTTTCCATGTGTGCAGCAGACTAAGTGCTCTAAATGCACTTGAGCCTATATCTGCAGGGAGCTGGTGAAACACATTGCTGCATGAAGTATTAGCAGCACTCTTATGATGTCTCAATGGCAAACGTTTTTCTGCTGCACTGTTAAACGACGGGTTTCGCTTGTATTTTGGAAGTGTGTGGTTTGTTCTGATGGCTTTATTGAACGTACCGTTATTCAGAGACTGTGTCCTCTTTAAATCAGTTTAATCTCCCCCAGAGTGGTTACGATGCATGAATGTGTATGTTAACCATCATGAAATTCAGTAAAAGAAAATCCTTGCCCGAAAGCAGAAATCAGAAACCTAAAATTACTACAGTATGTAGGCCACAGTTTAGACCGACAATATTTTTATATTATACTTTAGCTGTGCACTATGGTTGTCAATTTTTCTGTCATTGAAATACTGTGTTACGTTAGCTAGCAGGGACCTTTCTGCTTTTTATATTCTATATTCTGTATATCAAGGTAGAAATTGTGTGTTAAAGTGCTATCAAACCTGTAGTGGAGATGTTGTTGGGTGTCCTTTTGAATAGGTCCATATGGCATGCCTTCCATCCATATATAAAAGAAGCTCCATGCTGCCTTTCTAAGCAAACACACATTCAGAATGCAATTCACATTGCTATGGGAACAGTTACTATTGACTTATATCAAAGTAACAATAAAAGTGAAGGATGAAGTGTTCATGTTTGCTCAAAATGGTCGTTTTTCAAAACTTTTTCAAAATAAATGGTGGTTGCTTACATGCAAAGAAAGTTTTCATTTCAAGAAAACTTGCAAGTAAAATCTGCATTTTGGTGAAAGTAATTGTGTTGCTTACTGCTGATAGTGTGGTAAACTGACCCCTATTTTTGTAAATTGTTTCAAGCTGTGTCTGGGTTTAAGCAGAAGGTCAACATTGTCAGCATTTAAATACAGCGAAGAGAGTTGTGCCTTAAAATAATCACTTTAAAACATGCAAAGGAGCCGAGACACCGTGGGCAGTGTGAATATTTATGAGAAGTTGTATTAAAGGAATAGTCAGAATGGAATAATAGGGCACCCATGGTAATAATAAAACACCCAAAATGATATGGTATCAATGAATGGAAACCAGTGGAAGTGAGGACAAAAATCTGCATAGCTTCATTTGCGTAAGTAAATTGTCTTTAAACATTAAACTCTTCAGCATTCTAATGGCCAATTTTACGCATTTTCACAGATTACGAGGTTGAACATGTAGAAGATGTAAGAGAATGTTTAGAGAATGTTGGTTAAAAAAAAAAGTAATGAGACGTTATAACACAGAACAATTTAGTAAAAGGACATATATTAAGAGTGTTACTAATTTCAAGTGATATTTCATTTACATTATTTACATTGTTAATATCCATCCATCCATCCATCCATCCATTTTCTAAGCCGCTTCTCCCTCAGGGTCGCAGGGGGGTGCCTACCCCAGCGGTCATTGGGCGGAAGGCAGGATACACCCTGGACAGGTCGCCAGTCCATCGCAGGGCAGACAGACACAGACAGTCACTCACACACTCACACCCAGGGGCAATGTAGCATGTCCAATCGGCCTGACTGCATGTCTTTGGACTGTGGGAGGAAACCAGAGAACCCGGAGGAAACCCACGCAGACACGGGGAGAACATGCAAACTCGACATTGTTAATATTTATTTATTTATTTAATGTGATTGTGAAAGGCCGCAGAGCCCATATAGTGTTTTTTGGGTTAGGGTTAGGAACAGGAAAGTGCAGCTGCCGCTACATCTGTTATAAACATGGCTACTTGTCTCTAACAGCAGTGCTGCAGTATCTTTATAGTGAGATAAAGTCTAGGAAGACTTCTGATTATGAATCTTGAAAGTGGAAGCAAATTTTGAAAGACAACTGCATTGTGGTGGACACTTGATTTGGGTTGTTTGAATTATTTTATTTGTTTGTTTGTTTGTTTATTGAATACTATTGTTATTGTTATAATTCATTATAATTAGAATATATCTGTACAGTGGCAAACTGTCAGTTTTTAGAGCTAGGCCTTTGAACCATAAATACCAAAACATGAGGAAAAAGCCCACCTCTATGACATTGCTGATTGCTAGCATCCTTATGGGATTCTGGTAGTTTTATCCATCTATCCATCCATTTTCTAAGCCGCTTCTCCATCAGGGTCGCGGGGGGGGTGCTGGAGCCTATCCCAGCAGTCTTCGGGTGGAAGGCAGGATACACCCTGGACAGGTCGCCAGTCCTGGCAGTTCCATGCTTTACTTGAAGCTTCTGACTGATAACGTCTCTGAATAGGCTGCCGCTAGTACTCACAGTCAGTGACATATCTAGGGCTTGCAAAAGGCCTAGAGCAGTGGTTGTCAGCCCTGGTCCTGGAGCGCTACATGCTGGCAGAGTTATTTCCTACCTGTATCCACTAAGCTGCCCTGCCACTTACTTAACACTAACACTAATTATCCAGCCAATCAGGGACTTGAGAAGAGGTTGATTAGCTGGAGCAGGTGTGGCAAACTGTGGTTGAAATCAGGCTCTGCAAGAAGGTAGATCTCCAGGTCCAGAGCTGGACACCACTGGCCTTTTCACATTTTTTCAAATTAGTCCTGCTTGTTAAAATCATAATGTGATTGGATGATCCCTCTGTCACTTCATAATTATGCTGATAGTTAATCTAACATGTTAGGAGTTCTCCTCAGCTCTTGAAGTCGCAACCAATAGGAGAGCTCACTTAGTTAAATCTCCCTAGATACCTGGTTACAGGGAAAAAATACCTGATTGGCCAATTTTCCATTCAAATTTCAATCCCTTTTGTTTCTAATCAAAGCATAACAATGAAATGTGTGAGTTTGAAAATGAGCATGATTCTATGTAAAAAAGAAAAAAGAACAAAAAAATTAGACGTTTTTTTTTTTTTTTTTTTTTTTTTTTTTAGGTTCCCAGAAATCCTTAGGCTTACTCTGAAGGCCTAGAAGGCCCTGAAGGTTCCCCTCTGGTGCTATATGCTAATATATATGCTAATGCTAACTAGCACCACAGAGTATTTGTTCACCTCTAGATGAGTTTAAATTACGGTCAGGTTCTGTTAAGCACTGTAAAGATTTGCAATGGTTGTGCAAGTATTTGCATAAAGAAAAATAGGCATGCATGACAATGACATACAATCATGAGTTCTGCCAGTCTGATGAGACTGAGGGTACAATTATGCACTGAACACTACATAACATAACAAATAATGTAATAAAGGCTATTTTAAGGCTGGAATGCTTCCAAATATATATTCCAAGTAAAACTTGCCCAGCAGTTGCTAAAGAAAAGTGCCCCTGTTGGCGGCACATGAAAAGGTCAGTTTACATTGCCTGATATTTATTAGTTCAAATTCCATCCCATGAAAAGTCTATAATCACAAAAGATATATACTGTATTTCCCACAAATCATATGATGTAGGAAGATTTAAATCAACATGAAAATGTGTCTTTGGCTGGTTGATGATTGTGGCATGCTGGTGAAATCTGCATATTACAGATGAAGCAGGGATTTCAGTGCTTTGTAGTGAGCTTGGCAGACCCATATTTGATTGAAATATTTTTAAAAGGGCACAGACTCTCCAGCAGAGAGTCTAATAGCTCAACCACACAGCTACGGAGAATATAACCATATGATAACCATTATGATTATGAGAACCTTGTATCATGATGGTTACAGGAGAAGGAAGCGCGTTCACGTTCATTATATTAACATAATGTTACCGTACGTTAATATAATGACATTCTGCTATATGGAATTTTGGACAATTTATATTGGTTCATTCATCATCATTAACTATTCACACAACATAAAGGCCAGCTGGCTTTTTTATATGGTGTATAAAAATATAATGATGTGACTGTGATTACATGGGAGAGAGACAAACATGAGAGAGACAAATAGACAGGTAGTGACCTCCCCTATTGCCTTCTAAGGTCACCTCTGCACTCCACTGGCCAGATGGTAATTTAGTGTATATTGCAGTCACTACATGTATGTGTGTGTGTGTGTGTGTGTGTAAGAGTGAGAGAGAGAGAGAGAGAGAGAGAGAGGGAGCGATGTGAGAGATTTGGCAGAGTAACAGCATGTGGAGTACTGTGACAGCAGGGAGAGCAGAAAACAGAGATGGAGGAGGGGAATCCTCATTCCCCTCATCTTCCCTTCTTTTCCTTTTCTATATTCCACTCTAAATTACACCCTCACTTACCTCATTTCTCTGATATTCCGTAGAAGATGAAGATAATAAGAAGAGCACATTTCTTCACACCCTAGGATGCTTTAGAATTGGCTGACAAAATCAATATACAGAATTCTAATACACAGGTACCATCACACCAAGCCTGTCAGATATACATATCTAACAAATGATCATATATGTCCTTATATTTGACACAGGTAGATGTATAGTGCCAGAAACATGAACTAAACAGGCTGTACAAACATTCTTTGATGCTTTTCCTCTTGATATTTCATATAAAACATCAATAAAAAATGTTATATTTCAAGGACAGTGATTGAAAGAAAAAACAATCTTCACAGACTTCATGAAGTACCAGTGAAAATAAATTCACAACCATAGTACCTCAGCCAGGGAGCTCACACTGGGCCATAGCTTGGATCTTCCAGCAGTAATCCAAAGCACATTTCAAAATCAACATAATAGTGTCTCACTGACAGCCACCCCAGTCCCCTCACCTAAAATCCTTAGAAAACTTGTGGGATGACATGAAAAGGATGGTCCACAGGCATGGGCCATACAGTCTGAAGGATCTGGAGAGGTTCTGTATAGAGGAATGGTCTCAGATCTATTGCCATCTGTTCTCCAGTGTCATCTCCAGCTTCCCCCCCTAAATTTTCTTCCCAATTTTGTCAGATCCAATTCCCACCCACTAGTTAATACTCCCCCAATCACACGATACCACAAGTGCTTGGAGGGTGAAGACTAGCCCAGGCTTCCTCTGTGCTGCTCACACAACATCATTGACTGTAGCATCATCAGGGAGCAAACTCGCATTATAGGAGACGACTCATAGCTGTTATCTTTACAGAGGGAGGCTGCTCAAAGAATTAAATGAAGAGGTGCCAACAATTGTGGCACAGAAACATTTCAGAAAAAATATTTATTGCCTGATAAGATTCATTTATTGTACTGTTAGTTGTGTTGATATTTTGAAGAAAAGATCAAAATGATAAGCAATAAAGAATGTTCATTTTTTTACAGCCTGTTTTGCTCATTTACTGGGGTGCCAATATTTGTGCAGGACACTGTCATTACATTTGAATAATAAATAATATAGAATATATAATTTATATTATTTAGTGTATGTGCCTGCACAAGAATGGATATACACAATAGACATTAACATTGTTTACATGCATGTTTGAGTCATATTATATAAATTGTCAACATATTGTTGTGGTCATATAAAAAACCTTATAACTCATGTTTTCATGTTTATGTTTACTACTGGTAGGCTTTAACATGCTATATATATATATATATATATATATATATATATATATATATATATATATCGAGTGATAGAGTGAGAGAATATGGGATGTTGCAAGCTCACTGAGAAAAGAATAAAAAGGCACAAGCTGACACTGGGCACAGACTGGAACACAGTCAAGTTGATAGAACTCCTAATGAATCGCCTATAACTCAGAGAAGCTGTGAAAGTTTGCTTAAAGATGGTAATTTGTCTCTGCAGGTCATTCACATCGCCAAATCCAGCAGCAGTTGCCTTTGCACTAATTAGACAACAGTGGACATCCATGAAAACTCATTTTTATTAATAAAAAAAGGAAGCAGAAACGGCTCCATCATAAAATATTTCTAATTTTCTGTTTTTTTTCCCACATTAAAGGTAAACAGCTACTTTCAACTGACCGTTGGTCTTATGACTATTGGTTCAAATAGTAGTAACAATGATTTATGCATATTGTCGCTGTCTAAATCAAAATAAGTCAGGTTTACAGGAGAGGTCAGAAACGTTCTTTACTTTCAGTGTAAGTTAATGTAAAGACGTTTCATTCCAAGTGATGTTACAGCATTTCTAGCATTTCCAGTCATGAAATTTTGCACAATATTAAGGACAACTACTGTGTTCAAATGTGAAAAAAAAGAAGACTGAAAAAGTGGAGATGTGTGCTTTTCTTTGGACAGTGACAACATTCCAGCTTTAATTCTGCCATTATAATGCACTCCATTCCCACATGTAGGGGGACATGAGACTTTGTGTATATCTACTTCTGATCTTAGAGATTGAGAGTAATGGATAATAATGAGAATATTCATGACGAAAGTTAAATAAATGCTAACTAGGTTTGAAAAAAAAAATAAGGGAAAAACTCTCACCTTACTGTCAGTTAAATGTGCCATTAGATCCCACTTTAAATGCCAGCCATGGCATCAGCATTGACCACTTAGGCCTTATTGTCACAGTGGATGTCATTCAGGCTTTTTCTCCCTGTGTATTTTAATTTCTGATATAAATGATAAGAATCCTTTTTCAAATCCCATGGAAAACCTAGAACCAGTATACTAGTGTTATCATGCTTCTGTCCTAAGAATATAGCACCATAAAGGTTCTTCTACTGACACAAGCTTGACATCGTAACAATAGCATAACCCTTTCTAGTGCTATGACCATCTACATCACATCTCCATCAGTCAGAAGAACCCTTTCATGATGCAAAGAACCCTTTAATCATGCAAAGGGTTCTTTGAGTGTTCATGGTTCTATATAGAACCATTTTCTTGACTAAAGAACTCTTGAAGAACCATCTTTTTTAGGTGTGTACAGTCATTAGATGGCAGACAGATTCACTCCAAAGCTTAATATGTTGTTAAATAGGTGGCAGCTACTGTTTTCTTGTGTGGATGTAGGAGCTGAAATAGTGGGAAGTGATTCATTGCACAAATATATGTTGGGCAAATTGGGAACTGTTTATTTAGTACATTGAAAAAGCACTTTCTGTTGACTCTACTGACAAACTCACCAACTGTCATGCTTCCCAACTAACTACATGCTCACTGATTTGTACTCATTTTACATAAAGGAAAAAGCACCTGGGTAATCCCTCTTGACCTTGAATGTTTTTGAAGGGTCAGACCAAAGGAAAACACCAGATGAATGCCGAGGTGTTCCCAAGACAGTCGAGAGATATAATCCCAACGTGTCCTGGGTCTTCCCCGGGGTCTCCTCCCCGTCGGACATGTCTGGAACACCTCCATAGGGAGGCGTCCAGAGGCCATCCTCACCAGATGCCCAAACCACCTCAACTGGCTTCTCTCAATATGGAGGAGCAGCGGCTCTACTCCGAGCCTCTCCCGAATCTTCTCACCCTGTCTCTAAGGGAGAGCCCAGTGACCCTGTGGAGAAAGCTCATTTCAGCCGCTTGTATCCGCAATCTCATTCTTTTGGTCACTACCCAAAGCTCGTGACCATAGGTGAGAGTCGGAACGTAGATTGACCGGTAAATTGACAGCTTCGCTTTCTGGCTCAGCTCTCTCTTCACCTTGACGGACTGGTTTAGGATCCGCATTACTGCAGACGCCGCGCCAATCCGCCTGTCAAGCTCCCGCTCCATCCTTCCTTCACTTGTGAACAAAATCCCAAGATAACAACGAGCCCCTCACCCCGTACTCCCGGAGCACTCCCTACAGGATCCCCCATGGGACGTGGTCGAATGCCTTCTCCAAATCCACAAACACATGTAGACTGGTTGGGCAAACTCCCATGCACCCTCCAGGACCCTGGTGAGGGTAAAAAGCTGGTCCAGTGTTCCACAACCTGGGCGAAACCCACATGTATACAGTATTGGTCGGGAACCGCTTTCCTCTCCTGAGGCGCCTGACGGTTTGCCAGAACCTTCTCGGTGCCTGTCGATAATCTTTCTCCATGGCCTCACCAAACTCCTCCCACACCCAGGTTTTTGCCTCAGCCACCATCGAAGCCGCGATCCGCTTGGCCCTTCGGTACCCATCTTTTGCCTCCAGAGTCCCACAAGTCAACCAGGCCCGATAGTACTCTTTCTTCAGCTTGACGGCTTCCTTTACCCAAGGTGTCCACCAGCAGGTTCGGGGATTGCCGTCACGACAGGCACCTACGACTTTGCGGCCACAGTTCCGATTGGCTGCATCGACAATGGAGGCATGGAACAGGGCCTCCTCGGACTCGATGTCACCGGCCTCCCTTGGCTGACTATTTCAATGAAAGTAATTTTTAGAGTTGAATGAAACCAGTTCAGTTGCTTATTGCTACATGAAGTAATTTTTTTTTTTTTTTTTTACAGTGAAGCTAGGCTGAATTAGCCTGATATTTCCAGACATGTTTAATAGGTGTAAAAAAAAAATCCTACTTTAAAAATGCACATAATGTAACCATCAGTTGCAAATGTAAGTAAATATCTTTGATTGATAGGAAGCCTTGCTGACAGTAAAAATGCAATCGAGAACAGGGTTCCAAAAACATTTTAAACTTGGCAGAGCTGAAGCGTGATGGTGAGCAAACTCAATTGCAAATCAAGGACTGTATTTCTGTTTTTAATGTGTCAGACCAGTCAAACCATTAAGGCGATGAAAAGTTTAATGCATTTGTCTTCAATACAGCACATTTCTTATGGGAAAGGGGGGGGGTGATTTGGTGTTTTGCTGTTTTACTGAACTGTTGGTCTGTCTATTTTTTCCTTTTCCCACTTCAGCTTTTGTATTTCAAGTTGGTCGCCCTATAAAATGATAACAAATGCAACACCAAGCTCAACATTTGCTATAATAAAGTAATCAATAGGCACCAGAAGGAACAGTCAAACAATTGTTGTTAAATAAATTAGTAAATAAGTTGGCATCATAACAGACTATCCCATCAGCTACTTGGTACTATACACAGGTCTCGCTATAGCTGTAACTCTAAATATGTCTTTTTATGAAAAACGAAGGAGGTCTGGGCTCTAGAATTACTGAATATATAGTCAGAAAGAAGCTATTGTGGCATACCTCATCATGATGACCGTAACGCATCATGCTGTCCACCCCTAGGAGCCCGTATGTGCAATAATTCAATCAGCATATGAAGATTTTGCACCTGTAGCAGCTTTGCCAGCCCCCTGGGCAACGTTTTCACTTTGATGGACTGATATGTAGC
This sequence comes from Pygocentrus nattereri, assembly GCF_015220715.1. Classification (NCBI taxonomy): domain Eukaryota; kingdom Metazoa; phylum Chordata; class Actinopteri; order Characiformes; family Serrasalmidae; genus Pygocentrus; species Pygocentrus nattereri. The sequence continues at coordinate 22,329,752 of NC_051233.1, forward strand.
TTCAGCCAACATTACTCTGCAGAAGCCTGCCAATCTGAGCTAATAAGAAACCAGGAATGAGAATCAAAAGGGCCAGTCGTGTCATCTGCCTTCGTCTTTGTGCCTCGGCTCACATCTCCGTTCATCTCCCTCTTCCTACTCTTTCTCTAAAGATACAGAACATATCTCCTCTCTGTATTGCTAAATTATGCAGCATACACCAAAGCACAGTGATCCTGCATGTACTGCCTGGAGGCTCACTGCGCACTGCACATGGGGTTAGGTGTCTTAGCTGGGTTTGCAGGAGTAGAAAAAGAAGAAAATAAATCACCTGTTTGTAAGAGCACCTGGCTACACGCTTTAAAAAGGCAGTGTTTATACAGAAGCATGATGACATAAAGAACCATTTGGCTGCTTAAACGATTTGTTACTTGAGTCTAGATGCTACAGCTGACCCACACGGTTTTAACCTCTTAATCTGAAGGGTATTTTTTGGGTTTTCCATCTGAATTTATGTGACCAAATCAAAGTCAAATTATTCAGTAACTGCATGAAGTAAATGTAAATTTTTATTGTATTTATTTGTTCATTTTTTGTAAAATCTCCCTTCAAATTAACAGAAAATGTGTTTTATGATCAGACATATTGCTACATGCTTACAATTCACTGCTGAAAGCCAAAAATCTTAGACACTCTTTGTAATAGTTTATAAAAATAATTTTAACAGAGTTCATCACTGAAGAGATGCTGTCTGTATATGGAGTTCAGTTTCTTTTATTATAAGGGTTTAAAATGACATAATCCATCTATTTGACTCGAAAGAAGACAGCTCTCGTATGACACCCACCTTTTGAATGTAGCTTATGAAATATGAAAGTTATGAAGAATACGACGAAGTGCGTTTTGGAACCGCCGGTGGTTTAAGAGGCTACTGATTAGTTGTTATAACAATTGAGAATATTATTATATTCATTTTATGAAGCACATTTAAAAATGATGGTTCTTCAAGATTTCTTTAGTAAAGACAATGGTTCTATATAGAACCAGGAACACTCAAAGAACCCTTTGCATGATTAAGGGGTTCTTTGCATCGTGAAAGTGTTCTTCAGACTGATAGAGAATGTGCTGTATATGGTTCTCTATAGAACCGTTTTGAAAATGGTTCCATACATCACTAAAAAGGATTCTTCTGTTGTTATGATGTCAAGCTTATAACAACGTGACATCACGGGCACTGATGTAATTAAAATGAATAAGTGGACAACAGAAACATGGTATCATTTCTGATAATGCTTGAAATACAACATGATATTTAACATTTATTTGACAACCTGTAGCATAAATCAAAGTCATTGCAGTTGTTCTCAAGAAAATGGAAGATTGTTTTTTTATTTTTATGAGAACTGCCTTAAAGAACTTTGGGCCTCTTTCACAAATTTCTTCTTAAAACCCACTTCCATAGTTTCAACACACATTCTGATATTCACCAGTGTTTTCTTATTTGGGGAACTGTTTTCACCAGAGAACAGAATCTACACATGAGCACAATGAGTTCTGCAGTTTAAGAACTTTTTAAAGATATTTCTCAAGAACAAATGAAAGGAAAAAGATATTGGGCAATGAGGCCTATTTTCAGGAACAACTTAGTCTTTGTCTTAAGATTCTTTGTAGGTTTTTTTTCTTAGGAAAGCTGTCATGAATCTGGTTCCAGGTAAGCATTTGTTTTTAAATGGTGATTTAATAAGAACGGAATTTCTGTGAGAGATTTTCATTCGAAATACCAGCAATGCTCAGCCAGCTTTGATGAAACAGAGCTGGCTGCAAACAGTCTGACCTAAAGCAGTGGACGGTGCTCTACAATGAGCAAACTATGGCATCTCAAGATTCAAGAGATTCAAGATTCAAGAGTTTTATTGTCATGTGCACAGCAGAACAGGCAGTTGCACTGTACAATGAAATTCTTACTTTGCTGTTCCTCCATTTACCATATATACTCTTAAGAGAATAAAAAAGAGAAAATATAAGAATAACTCTAAAAAACCGTAGTAAAAGGTAAAAGCAAAAAGTGTACAGTATGTGCAAAGTTGAAATAAAATTTAAGTTACACGTGCGCATGTGCAAATAAGTGTAGCAGCTGTTCATAAAGTGCATCAAGTGACAGATGAAAACAGATGTAAACAGTAAACAGTAAACAATATTACTCTGTGCATTAATAGATGTAAACAGTGTTGTTCTAACAGCAGCAGTGCAGTGCAGGTAAGGTGCAGTTGTTGAGTGCAAGGTTAAATCAGTTCAGATTGGGAGAGGGGAAGAGGTAGTTAGTGAGGTGTTCACCAGCCTGATGGCCTGTGAATAGAAACTCTATCTCTAAGGTATGAGAATATGTTCCCAAGGTAGCAAGAAGCAAAGTGGAGATATAATAAATTAGTTTTAGCTGAACAGAAAACAAATGCTGTGGTATCTGATGATAGACTGTGTAACATGGTGACCGTGATCAGGCAAGTACAGATTCCCAGGTGAGGTGAAATAGGGACAAGACTGACAGTGTGATAAATGACAGTGCATTGATGCTCTGAGAGAGAGAGAGAGAGAGAGAGAGAGAGAGTGTGTGTGTGTGTGTGTGTGTGTGTGTGCAAGGATGAGGGATGTGGTACTGGCAGAATGTTCACAGGTGTCAGCATCTTCTGTACTCTGGGGAGATAAGGTGGATCTACCATTAATTGCCACAACAATACCTAATCAACGTGACACAGCCACTAAAAACAGCTACAGGCTCTCAGGAGAGTCTAATGCATTAGTGCAGTTGCTTCAGGAATGGATGGATTCGACTAAGTTAAATTAAGCTTCCATTGCAGCAACATAAATAAAGACAGCTGTGTAGTTTTCTCTCCATAGTGGTAACTGTAGTGGTTACTTACTGTGGATTCCAGCATTCACACATGACATTTTTCTGGCAACCTCTACACTCTTAAAAAGATGGTTCTTTAAGCGTTGTTTAATAAAGAGAATGGTTCTATTTAGAGCCAGGAGTCCTATATAGGACCATTTCATGCCTTAAGGGTTCTTTGCATGGTTCTTCAGACAGACGGAGAATGTGTTGATATGGAACCTTGTTGAAAATGGTTGCACCAAAAAGGGGTTCTACCATCATGATGATGTGAAGCTTAACAATATAACAATAGAAAAACCTTGTTTGGTGTTATTTAGAGGCATTTTCAAAAAAGGTTCCATATACAGACAAATAGACCTCATTCTCCATCAGTCTGAAGAAGCATTTTACCATGCAAATGGTTCTATATAGAGCTCTTCTAGAACCTTTCCCGTTAATAGGCATGTCTGTAAGTGAAGGCAGCAGTTGAGGAGAGATCTCACGAGCACTGGGATAAAAAGGCTGCTCTTCATGTTTTACTCGAGCATGTTTGAGAGGGTCTGAGCAGGCTGTACTGACATCATGGTTTACTGATATGAGCATCGTGACACTTTTAGGTCTTAAGCCTGAAAACATTACATGAAATGTTTTCTTAAATTACAAGGTCTGGCTCCACAGCACCTCTCCTTTAACAGCTGTTTCTGCTGTTTTTCAAAGTGTTTGGTGTGAAGGATGGCTGGTGCTTGAAGGTCTGCAAGGATGCATTAGTTGAGTCCTTTGATTTCTCTGAAATTAAGGCTGCATTTCTCAGCCGCATTCGAAGGATCTTATGAAACAGACCAGCCTTCAGTGATGCAACGGCCTCAGCTGCATCCTTGGCTTTGAAACACAGCTAAGGGGAAGTGGTTTCCTTAGGCAGAAGATATAAATATATATATATCCCTAACATACTGTTGCAACCAGCAGTGCTAAACATATTTCTGGCATGTTTTATCTAACACATATAGACCATTATACCTAAATAGATCAAACCACGGTCCCACAGTAAAAATATTAAAACAGTATATCGGGGTACTTTCTATGGGAAGTGGCTTTCCCAAACCTCAACTTTTTAAATTTCCCTGATTTTCTTCTTTTTTTTATTATTTCTTTTAAAGATTTTTTTCAATTCCTTTTGAAGTTTTAGATTTAAATTGCTCATGAGCTTCATTTTCAAATAAAAAAAAATATTCGAAACATTATTAACGTAACATTAAGAATGGTCACTTCTGAAAACCTCATTTTCTGCAATTAACTAAGCTTAAAATATTATTGTTTTATCTTTGTACAGCTGTTTGCTATTCATATACATTTGGTAAAGTTTCGGCAGAGTTATGAATGTTTTGGTATAGTGACAAAATAGAATGTTCAGTCATTTGTTTTAATAAAATTAACATGACTGAAGTTCATTCTAAGCTAAATGATTTTAGTCTAAAGTCCAGTTCCAGGTAAAAGCCTGATGTTTCAAACTCTGATTTTGAACCAGTTTGATAGAAAGAACCATGTACTTTACATACCCATATATATTTAAGGGGCAGTCGTGGGCTAGAGGTTAGGCATCTGGCCCTGTGACCAGAAGGTTGCCGGTTCAATCCCCAGGTCCATGACTGAGGTGTCCTTGAGCAAGACACCTAACCCCCAACTGCTCCCCAGGCGCCGTGGATAGGGCTGCCCACCGCTCCGGGCAAGTGTGCTCACTGCCCCCTAGTGTGTGTGTTCACTAGTGTGTATTTGGTTGTTTCACTAACCACAGATGGGTTAAATGTGGAGGTGGAATTTCCCCAGTTGTGGGATCAAAAAAGTATCACTTAACTTATACAGCAGAAATAGCAAAATCAGTTTTTTTCCCTTCTCCTGTAAAGTTATCATTTTGACATCAGCCATATATATTTATAAAGACAAACACCAATCTGCCCAGTAGGTCATCATTATCTCTCTTGACATTACATAAAACCTGTGAATAAACATTAAAGACTCACTTTATATCATCACTATCTTGGCTCAGCTCAACTGACAGAATTTTTAACAGAATCCAGTATTCATCCAGCTGTTCTAGGTCACATCTGTGCCGTTAAAGGATACTCCAGTGTCTTTCAACCTAACCTCCATCTACTGCATCTGTGGCAGAGTATTACCATGTACAATTTCTTTTATTTGGTGGTGATTATTTCATATTTATTCTTAATTAATATCATGCAGGGAATACAGGCTTTGCTTCATCTTACTTTTAGTGACATCTAAATAACATTATGATAAATATAAATCTAGTTTTCAAACCAAAGTTGCTCCTTTAGGCAATAGTTATAAGTTCTGAATCATTATCATCAGTAATATAAAACAATTTGCTCGCAGATACATGTATATTTATTCTAATAAGCTATTACTATGCAAATTCACAAATTTCAGATTGTAAACAATATAAATGGTTATTTATCAATTAATAACTTCCGAGTATACTTGACCAAAACATCTAGGAATACATTGTGTCTAGTTTATAATGTTTAAATATGCATTTGGTGTTATTACTTTAAAAAAATTATATGACAACTGATTCGAAACTTTGAACTGCCATGAATGATGATATAATAGGTGCTGTTTTTCAAGCCTAAGTAAATCAGAGGGCTATTGCCAGTTTGGAAGCACAGTGAGTTCAGACAGTACAATCATCTGGCAATTGAGGCTGTAGACTGGCGTAATCAAATTTGGCTCACAAACCCATAAACTCATCTGTCCTCTCGTTGCTATTCTCAGCAGTTGTGGTCTGTAATGTCTATCAAATAGGGGACAGACAGAGGTCACTAGGAACAAAGCACCATCCTCCACTGAACAGAGTTTGTGGGGGAAGGGTTACCATGGATACATCAGGTGGTAATTGGGTGGGATCTGATAAGGTCATAAAGAAGTGCGGCGATGAGGAATGGGGACGTGTGTGGAGATTCTGCTCTCAAATTCCAATTAGCTATAATGGATATGTCGGCCCACTGGTAATGATATAATAGGCTTATTATAGCTAATGCATGAACATGAAGAGATTGGGTCTAGAGTGAATTCGCCTCGGTACCAGACGCCTGGAGTTCCACAAGGACACCCGGTTCCCAGAAACGTTTGCTCTGGAATTGAATCTAGTGGCATCTGGTTTGCTGCGATGGCTCCGGTCTCTTCTCTGTCAACCAGACTGTCCTGCTCAGATATTCCATCCCTCAAACAAGCCCCCGTAGCAAGAGGGGTTAACTAGCTAAGACAAGTCAGACCACACCAATATGTATTTGATACTAACCTTTGGGCGTCACAGTTATCATCTGTGTAAACAAAAGCAAAGCATAATATGATAAAATAAGTAATATTAATTATTTCTCAATTGTAGCTTTTTGAAACGAGCAGGAAATTCAGTGGGAATATCAGTTGGGTTGTAAACTTTCAATCAGTATCACATGTGTTTGTAAATACAGAGTTTTTATTCTGATTTGAGTTTGTGGAAGGAAAGAAGCATCCTTTATGCAGAAGTGCAGATTCACAGCTGTTGATACTGAATATAAATCAAATATAGATGTAATTCCCCACACAACTAATTATATAATCACATGGATACAGCAAAGTGCTGACCTTTCTGAAGTATGTCACATTCATTTGACCAAAGCGATTCAGCTCTTTTATTCTATGAGGAAGAACTAGTCAGCTGGGGATCCATTTACCAAACATTGAGGCCATGCTGAAATCCTCACCTTGATTTTTGACCATGCCCTAAGTGGCTGTGATTTGCTAGAGGCAAACGTCTTGGAGGGTTATTTTTCCACAGTGGTGCTTCTAGTCCTTATTGATATTGTCTCACCTGGAATTTGGAGCCTAAGAAATTGCATCAATAGCCAGTACACAGTGACCCCCAGAAGGACTTGGACATTTGTCCCATGCTTAAAAATGTTCAATTGAAAAAAATGTCAAAGTAAATGGCATTTATTTTAAACCGACCACTCCAAGACTCGTTTTCTTTTTGGTAAAGTTTTCTGTCAAAAGGCAACTGGTGTGTTTCAGATTGTTGTTATTTGACTGATCTCTGTATATTTACATCCAAAATGCATAAAACCTTTTGAAAATGGTTCTAG